>NC_141766.1:18335563-18636813 GCF_982258835.1 Parasteatoda tepidariorum | reverse complement strand
ACTAAACAAAAGGTATAAGACTTAGACTAACTTCACTGCAAAAAGTGTGGTGTAATACCTACCGGAATCTGCTATTGGAAACTCTAAAAATGGTGTGAATGATTACTTTATTTCAAGTTGTTGTTGTTGTCGTTGGCAATTAAAGCAGAGGAGGTGCGTTTGTTTTTGTTTTGCAGTGGCGCCATCTATAGCCAAAAATTCGACTTCTGCCCCACCCATACGTAACACCCGTTTATAGAGCGAACCCATTCATACATCTATTCATTCATCCACAGATCGTAATTTTGACCTGAATCAGAGAACGACCAATCTCCAATTCAGTACCCGCAGAGGTATAATTTGTTTAATGGGAACCTGGAGGACTTTGTGACCCGACAGATTTAACGTGCACCAGTCACCATTTACTACTCGGGGAGTCTTCGGCCTGCTGGATTCGAACTCGTATCATCTTCTCCATTTCCACAGATCGTAATTTTGACATAACCAGAGACAATCAATCTCCAATTCAGAACCCCCAGAGGTATAATTTGTTATGGGAACATGGAGGACTTCGCGACCACACAGATTTAACGTGTTCCAGTCACCATTTACTACACGGAGAGTCTTCGGCCGCCTGGATTGGAACTTCCATTCTCACGCACGTGAGTCCAACGCCCTGCCAACCAGGCTATCCCGGCCGATTAATTCAAGTTAATACCGCTTTTACATACTTCAAAGGGCGTAGTTAACACAAAAACTGATAAATCTTACATCAATCTGCAGCTCGTTGATGAGGAAGGTTGAGTTTTTCAGAGCTCCGAAAATTTAGCGAATAATTAGTGGATATTTAAACTACTAAAAAAAATTCTTATGTGAAATAGTAGGGCATGTTTTAAACGTATAACTAATGATTTTGGATCATTATTGGAAGTTTAAAGGAGAATAATTATGCTATTTCAAAAGAACTAGATGGCGGTTTCTTTACATGAGGTGTGTTTCTTGACGGATTTAATTGACAAACACGCCACAGCCTATTTAAAACCAAGTAATTTCAATCCTCTTGTCGACTTGATTTGACAAACTATTCACAGATATAGAATGTTTTCATTTCTCATAAGAGATTTCCATAAATCTGATAATTTTATAAAATAATTTCATAATACTTAACTTCTATTTACTTTTGTTCACATTCTGTTTGATTAATAAATTTAATTTTAAGTCCAAAGTGTAAATTTTATATGAAATTTGTATCGTAAAAAATTCTTATGTGTCTTACTGTGTTTACTGAATAACTACTTAGTGTTTCTTTATAACATATCATTAAAATGGTTTGAAAAAAAAATAAAAAATAAATACGAGTAAAAATACGAGGTTTAATCTTTAGTTGATTTTTCAAGCAATGCTAATTTTTTCGAACTTGAAACGATTGATTGAGAAAAAAATCTTTTATTCAGATTTATTATTATTATTTTTTTCATGAATACAGAATGTTATGTTACTGCCCGTTTCTGCTTGAAGTAGTTCTCGAAATAAAATATAGATGGCAGCACAAAGTCACGTGTTTATTTTTATGCATTATGTAGTTTGATTCTGCATGTGTTTTATGTCAGTAAAGTTGCGTTATTTAAAACCGGCATGGTAATTTCAAAGTGATTATTTCCCCGAGAAGGAATACCTTTTACACTACCATTAGATTATATTTTTACAATCTTTGTCAATAAATTTGAAAACATAAGGGATTGCAAATTATTATTTATGCGAGAAATTTACAAAAATGCTATTTAAATTTGTTAAATGACTAATCAGAAGGGCGAAAGGAATACAATGTAAAACACGTTTTATTGCCTCATACAGTTTTTAATAATTGCCCTTCATCTTTTCCTTGTTTTTTCCCGTAATCAAACAGGTCTGACGTGAAATATCCTCAGTGGTAGACGGATCATGAGTTAGTGTTTCCTTGCCGTCAGACTAACCGGTCGTGATTTTCATGGTTTTCCTCTCCATATAATGCAAATGCGGGTTAGTTCCATCAAAAAGTCCTCCACGAAGGGAAATTTCTCCCAATACTTGATCTAGGAGTACCCTTTTATCCTCTAGATTGGGTTCAAAATGACGAAGCTACAGAGTTGAACATTAGTATTCATAAACCTAAACAATGGGGTCGGCTGTTCAACGACTGTTATAACACAGTAAATAAAATTAAATAAAACGGGTTTTTGTATTGCTGATCCCGCCTTACTCACTAATGGTTCTTTAGATTTCGATAACGTTTTTGTTTTTACCTCACTTAAATAATAACTTGCAGTAGTGAATACTTTTTCCTTAACTTTTTTGTATTGATTCTAAAAAACTGTATTAAAGGTAATCGTTACGGTATATTCACACCGTAAGGATTTCACATCCGTTTACTTTTTTATGTTTTTGTTTTCGCTGCATTTTATAAAAATGATTCACGTTCAAATTTAAAAGAATTCACTTTGTATTTGAATCATTATCTAGGTTTTTTCTATTTCAAAATAAAAAAATTTCAATCTGTTTTTATTCGATTTTGAATAGGGAGGTAATATGACTACTACTACTCTATCAATTATATGTTTGAACGATTTAGTTACTTATGATGCCCCCTGTCTTCAAGCACTACTCGATGGGAATGTTGTAAAACTACTTCTAAATATTATTGAAGCTGAACATCCATACGTTCGTCGATCTCAGGTAAAGTTATTTCATTTTATAAAGTAAGTTAGGACTATAAATTTAAATATACGCTCATTATAAAACCTTAATACAGCGTCATATAATAAACGTGGTATTAAGCTTTATTTAGCTCTGTTGTTGTTGTTGTATACCATTTAGGCAGAGGGGTGAGATTGTTCTTGTTTTCCAGTGGCCAAGCATTCGACTTCTGCCACACCCATACGTCACACCCGTTTATAGAGCGGACCCATTCATACATCCATTCATTCATCCCCAGATCGTAATTTTGACCTGAATCAGAGAACGATTAATCTCCAATTCAGTACCCTCAGAGGTATTGATTTGTTATGGGAACATGGAGGACTTTGAGACTCGACAGATTTAATGTGCATCAGTCACCATTTACTACACGAAAGTCTTCGGCTGGCAGGGATCGAATTCACGACCTCTTGGACATAGGCGCAGTGCCCTACCAACTAAGCTATCCCGGCCCTTTATGTAGCGTAAATAAAGATAATTAAAATTTAAGTTTAATAAAAGCTACTGAAGCTAAAAGCGAACATGACTTCGTGTTTCATTTCTGCATTGTGATCTTAAAAAAAAACTGTCTTTTTTCCCGGTACTTTTTGGTGCTTTTTTCTTCTCCGTTTATCGGAAAGGTAACTAAGTTCTAAAGGAATTAATCGTGAAATTTTTTTTTTTTTAAATTTCTGTTCTCCTCTTGCTCAAAGTTTAGTTTGGTTTAAATCACCTGAACAAAATATCTCCTAAATTGTATCCTCATATTGTGATAACGTAACGTCTTACTGTATTCAAGCTGTTGAAACCGAATTTAATGTAATTTAATAATTATTCGATCAAAATGAGATTTTTTTTTTGTAAAAAAATAATTAAGATACAAAGTTATTATTCAACTTTAATATTTTATTTACTTTTAATTGAAAATACAGTTATATTATGTATCATAATATTTTTATTAATAGTTCATCTGTTAATAGTAGTTTCTCAGGGATGTGTGATTAGCAAAAAATAAAAAAAATGATAAAGTATTTCAATTTAATCTACAATATTTATAAAAATAACTAGTTGAATAAGTATTATTTGTATAGTATTATCACAATACAATAAATGTAATTAGTGAAATTTAGAGCAATTTTAAATCAGCTGAAGTGTCCAAATCAATTTGTTATATAGATTGGTTCATTTCTGTAAACTTTAAATTAATTCTTATACATCAATTAGTTTTTTTAAGAAGTATTAATTATGTTCAATTAGGTCCGGCTGTGGGCTGATCGTTAAGACACAGTTCCCTGTATGACACCGCAGTCAAGCACCACTTTCTGCTGTCAAAGGGCGGGTGGATGACCACTTGGATCAGTCTACCAAAGGACCGAGGGTGTGCGGTATTGGTTCTCGTTAAACTGTTCGACCATAAAGTGGTCGACTTCGAGCGCAGGTCGTCAGGCTACCGAAGCGAAGGTACCATCCACTCTGCGGAGGATAAAAATTGTGATGGTATGTCATCGGATCATCCTTAGGGATGTTTCCCAGACCGTCGCCAATAGCCCATTGTGAAGCTCTAGTGCGACGTAAATGAACTACAACAACAACTGTCCTATTTGGCAAAGGTTTACAAATCTAAATTTAGCACACAAGCCTGCAAATGTATGTTATTCCAATAAATCATCTTCATCACCTATCGGGTTCCTTTTTATCTGGCCTTTTTACACTGTTTTCCTTTGGAAATATCAAGACCCGAAGTTTAGCACTTTTTCTACCCCGAAATTAACATGCTCCCGGTTTTAGCCATCAACAGAAGCACATGATGCGTAGATAAGGACAACTAAAGGAGGTGTTAACAGATGTTAAATATATCATCAATCAATTAGAATCCACTGAGTAAAATCGATGGAGCAAATATTAAAATTTTTCTAGTTGAATTTTTCAAAATATTGACGTTGACAAAGAAAGCAGCCAACACTGTCTTTCGTTCATCCTCAACTATAATATGGAAGCTGTCTGCAGCTAGTTTCATATCCCAAGTCAAAATTTTTGATGATTTTCCATAGATGGACCAACATAATCTTGATTGTGATCATCAATAATTCCATCATGAACAATTATATTTTTGATAGTAACCAACATAAATAGCCATCAACCTAATGTAGGAATTCGGACTGATTTATAATTGTCCAACATACGAAGAACAAGTTGTTTTGAAGGTTTGTTCATGTTGAACAAGCGGAAATTGCCATCATAGTTTCTTCGAAATCAAATGTTGGAACTATAATGAACCACCTATAATGAACCACCAATGTAGGAATTCGGACTGATTTTTGATGGGTCAACATAAAAAAATACAAATTGTTTTGATGATATATTCCAGCTGAGCCAACAATAATCCTCATTAAACCATCATGGAAAAGTATAGTTGAAACCATCATGGACCATCACGGATGGTTAGTCCATAAGAATCAAACTTCTTTGGATGGTTTCATAGTATTAGAGTTTCATTTTCCATCATGGAATGATGTAAGTTTGTTGGCAGATAAAAAACCATGAAAGCATGATGAAAAATGTTGGATAATGGTGACCATCAAATGCTGTTGGATCATCAAGAATTGCATTAAACCAACATAAAACATCAAAATGTTTTGATAGGATCATCAAGAATTTTGACTTGAGATTATTTCCAATTAACGGCAGCTGTTCTCTAGACACCATTGCTTGGTACCAATTTTGATTTGGAATTTTTAAAATTATTTTTTTTAAAATTTATTATTCTTATTTATATTATTTGCTTTATTTATTAATTAATTTATTTATTATTATTTTTTTTTTTAGTTTGCTGCATTACGATGCTTGAGAAAACTTTGCGATTGTAGAATTCTCCAAAAAGACATAATAAATACAAGAGGTATTCAACTACTGTTTAAATGTCTGAATCACATCGATTGTGAATTGATGTTGGAATCCATTTACATGATTGCTGACGTATCCATCGTACCTGCTTCCTGGGAATCAGTTCGATTATGTGAAGGCATGCAAAAACTTGTAAGAAAAATCTAGTTTTCATAATTTTAAAGATTGAGATTAGTCAAGTCCGAAAATATAGTTATCAATCATTAGTCAAAAATTTGGATAAATGTATGCATGTGTGATGGATAAATAGTAAATTTGTGCGCCATTATCAAGTAAAATGCAAGTTAATTTCTAAATATTTTAGTAGATTTGTGTAAAATTTTCACAGGTTTATAATTTTTTTCACGGATATATTTGAACCCAGTGCCTATTAATTAGTAGCGTCAATTTTTGCCTGCGAGTGTTAATTTGTGCACCTCTGAATTATACAATAATTCAGATATAGTAAGATGAAAAAAAAAGATATTGCCCTGAATAACTTTTGTAATATTCATCGGATTTTAACTTACTTAGTGACAATCTTAATGATTTGAGGAGTTTATTTTAAAAATGCCAATTAAATGGTGCTAATTATTAATCAAGATACGAAATCAGGCAAATAGCACTTGGCACCAATTAATGGTGCTAATTATTAATGAGAATACGAAATCAGACACAAAAACTTAATTTCTCTAAATATACATAACTTTTTATGTGACAGATTTTGATTTTTGAGAACTAAAATGAGAGAGAAGTAGACTACAATCTGAAAAATATAGCCCCAATTGTTTCTTCAGGAATGCAGTTGAATGTTTGAACCCTTTGATATTTTTTTTTCACTTTTTACGTATTTCGTCATTTTTTGGAAAACTTCTTAAGCGAGGCAAAAAATCTTTGCACAAAATTATAAAAATCTTTCATCTAAAGATAATTTCATGTAAAAAAAAAAAACGTTTTTTACGTTCAATTATTTTTTGCCTTTTACCTTTAGCCGGCCAGGTGACCGAGCGGTTAGCGTGCCTGACTGCGAAGCCATAGGCTGCGGGTTCGAATCCCGCTCTGGGCATGGATGTGTCTCTCTCTCTTTGTGCTGTCCTCTGTTGTGTGTATGATGTGTGGATGTGGCCCACCCTATAAACGGGTTTGTGGCAGTGCGGCGTAGGCAATGTTGCTCGCCTCCGTGACTTTGGTTCACAGGTGCCCACTGGGTAACGCGAAATGAGCAACAATTCTGGAATAGTATAGGCAAAAAATTCAAATTCAGTGCCTGCCATTTGAAAAAAAAAATTTTTTTTGCCTTTAATGATTATTCATTATTTTTCGTTACTTTATTAATTAATCTTCCAAAAAGTTTTGAATTATAAAGCATATAAATTTTTAAATTATTTTAAATAATCACAGTAAAAGAGTGTTTCTTAAAATTCAGCAAAAAAGCGTCAAAATATCCTCGGAATAGTCAACAAAACCCCATGTACAGTGAGTAAAAACAAAAAATGGACCACCCCAATGATCGGATCTTTTCGTTCTAAGACTCACTCTTAATGTTTTGAGGGGATGAATTCAAATATGCTATTAAATTAGTGCAGGCGATATTTTAAGTTACGAAATCAGACACAAAAACGTACTTTCTCTGAATAAACATAATTTTTTTTTACGGATTTGATTTGGATTTTTGACCCCTTAAAATACAGTAGCTGCAATCTGGGAATATAGCCCTACTAGTTTGGTCAGACGGGCGATCCAAAGTTTAGACCCTTTAATGTTAGTTTTATTTGTTGCATATTTTGCCATTTATACAGAACTTTTTAAGTGACTTAAAATTTTTTGCATGCTATTATAAATTTCGTTTGTCCATAGATAAATCCATGCAAAAAATAACTTTTAGTATAATGGTATGGTATTATATGTAGTATAATTTTCGAATATTGGTCGAAAAAATTTTGAATTGTAGCTATACAATTTTTTACAGCATATAAAAGAATACAATTTTACATGGCAAAATACAAAATTTAAGCGAAAATAGTTGAGTAGTTCCTGCGAAATTGAATTTTAAAAATACGCCTTCTTTAAAGTAAATTTCTGTGTCTGATTTCGTAACTTAAAATATCATCTGCATTATTAATTAGTATATTTTAGGTTACCCCTCAAAGCATTAACATTGAGTACTTGAAAGTGAAGATCCGATTATTAAGGTAAAAGTTATTTAGGGTGGTCTATATATTTTATTTTTAGCACTTTACTCATTTTTAAGAATAGTGACCAGATCAAAATTGAAACAGGACTGAAAATCCTTCTTCATTTGTGATAAACAGAGCGACAAGGTAGGAAAGTGATGTTTACCTACTTTCTTTATTCGTGAAATAAATTCGTAACGAACACAAATGCAGTTATTTTTTTTCCATCTAATTTGACATTCTTTTCGAATATTTGATCGTTATAAGCTGATAAAATTTGAACTTTGTCACATTTGATGATGATGTGTCATATTTGAGACTATATAAACTTTACACATTTCATTTTGCTCAATAAGGAGTACTACAATTTTCAATTTCGACTATATTTGTTTCGGAGCTGTTTTGACAAATATTAGCTCAATTTCGTAGAAACCCTTTTCTACAGTAATGTCTTTTGAATGGCAATATACGAAATGTGAGAAAAATACGCCGCACAGTTTCTGAGTTGAAACATTTAAAAAAAGATTCGCATTTAAAAATTTTTATTTTTCATAAGCTATTCAGTTGATTTCATTCAAAAATTTTGCAATTAATCAAATTAATTTCTGTACCTTAATTTTTAATTTTTTTTACACCAGTTATTAAATAAAAAAGAGGAAATAGCAAAAAATTATTAAAAATTAGCTTTTTGCACAAAACATCATTAAATAAAATGAGGATTATAATTGCGTGCAAAAAGTTTTCGATTGACTTAAAAAGTTCCTGAGATATTGGGAAATGCGTAAAAATTTAAATTAACGTTGAAAAGCCAAAATTTTAACAGCATTTCTGATTATGGGGACCTAAAGAGCGTACAGTAGTTCTAATTCAGGTTTTTTTATATGGGTACCATATTCTTCCAAATTGCAGTTACCCACCATATTCTGATTAACAAAAATTTCTGAAAAATTTCTGAATTATTCTGATTAACAAATATTTTTCTTCGGATAAGGAACATTTATGTATCTGATTTCCCAACTTTTTAACTACTTAATACCACAATTAATTAACTCATTTAAAGTCAAACCTTTTAACCATTGAGATTGGATTTCAATACGTAAAACTCCGAAACAAGAGTTACACAATTTGATACTTTCTTTCGCTCATTGTTTATCTTTTAAAATTTTTTTAACTTAACTTATTGCTTTTTTTGTTTTCAGATTCATTTACTAAACACTTATGATTCGAAAATTACCTTGACAACCCAAACAAGCAAAAGTGAAATTTTCTCCTTAAAACTGACTATTTCCCAGTATTCAGCGAAATCTTTGTCTGTGCTTTGCGCTGATGAATGTAATAGAAAAATAGCTTGTTCATCAAATATTATGAATGCGTGCCAATTTTGGATAAGAAGCAAACATCAACAAGTTACAACTCCTATTCTTATATTGCTGCAACATTTGTCATTGTCAGTATGTAAATATTATGATTATTTTATAGTTTACATTATTTTTTTAATTTCAATGGGGCAATTCTCAATGAGAGGGAGCAAAACACACAAATAAATTTTAAGCTTCGGCAACAATTAATTTTAAATTTAATTCGCAAAAAACGTTTCAGATCAAATTTTTCATTTGTTCGCCTAAAACGGAATTATTGACATAAACAATATAAAAAGTTGCTATAAATACTTTTAGAACAGAATAATTCTGGATATTCATACTAAATGGCAATGTACCACCATAATATATATATATATACAAATATATCAGGGCTCGAAAAAACTCAGGAATTTTACCCGTCGCCGAGGACGGCTTGTCCAACAATATACCCGTCCTCCTTCGAAACTAACCCGTAGCTTCTAAAAAAATAAAAATATAATTTTCTCTTATTTATTACAAATATCTATGTAAATTGCACAATGACTTGGTAGTTACTAGGATTACATTATACAGTAATAAAAGAAATACTAGGCTACTAATAGTGACCTGATATTTCTTTTATGAAGTAATTTAAATGACAAAGGTCAAGTTATCTGGAATGTCAATTTATCCGAGGGTGGTGCGTTTTATAAATGAATCAAATATGACATTTTCCAGTTCCACAATCAAGTCAATAATTTACAGAGGTTTCTGCATAGAAATCTGAAAGGGATTTTCCATTTAAGAAGATGATCTTAATTGCGTTTAACGCTTCTTGTTTAAGACCAGTACGTAATGCGTTTTTTTGTAAGTTCATTGCTGAAAAGCTCCTTTCAACCGCTGCAGTACTCCCAGACAGAGAAAACATCAATTCCACCATACGCTGTATGTTGCTGTAATTCTAGATTAGAGGGTCATTTTAGAAGTGAGGCGCTAGACTCTTGTAAGATAACAAAAATGGAAAATGTATCACGAACATTAACGGAAAAATGGCCGTCCGCGCGGACGACGGATTCGAGAAATTCGTTGTCCGCTGAGGACTGGCGGACGGGCTGTTTTTCGAGCCCTGATATATATATATATATATATATATATATATATATATATATATATATATATATATATATATATATATATATACATCCTGGATAACTTTCGTTCTAATAATTGGATTTAATTTTCACGATATAAATGTCGATCTTAATGGTTCCAGGGGCTTCAAGTATACTAATTAATTAGTTCTATCTCTTAATTATGTTACGAAATAAGATACAAAAATGAGTTATTTATTCTCTGAATAAACATGTGATTTTTTTTACATATTTCGATTCCTGACCCTCAAAATAAGAGGAAGACAAAACTTCGAAAAAGTTGGATCAAAAATTGGGTTGCTAGGAAGCTATATATATTTGGCTTAACTCCCCTCGGAAAAAAAGGCCATGCACTCTCGTCATGGGAGGAGGAGCATTTTTTATGACCATAAACTAGCTGTGTGATCAATAAAAGCGAAATATTTAGGCTTTCACCATTGCTAAGCAACCAAGCTGAGAGAAGAGAATAAAAAGGAATTAAATAAAAACTAAAAACTGAAGCCATATGATTTATTGTTTTGTGCTAGCTCAAGTCAGAAAGACTTTTTTTTGTGTGGTTTTTTTCCGGTTCTTTTTGCTTAGGTTCTAGGTAACAGGCATTTTTTGTGTAGATTTCTGCCCAAAAAATAAATATTACTTTCGTTTTCGTCTACTTTGAAAATAAAATTTAAGTCGATTAATAAATTAAATATGATTTTCCAAGATTTTAGTATTTTAAAACACGAACTTTTTATAGGACAATATTTGTATTTTTTAAGTTGTTTCTTAACTTTCTTAGATATGAAGATTTCATACTAAAACTAAATTTCATACAAAATCAAATTATAATCAGAGTAATTTTGATTATAACTAATTATTGTAATTTAGAAATCATTTTTAATTGTAATTAATAATTATTATTTAGAAATTATTATTAATTATAATTCAGAAATTATTATTAATTATTATTTAGAAATTATTTTTAATTGTAATTAATAATTATAATTTAGAATTTTTTTTAATTATAATTAATAATTTTAATTATTAATCAGAGTTATAGAGCAAATCATGAAAAAGATCCCGTACAAATGTAGAGTAACTGGAAGAAACTATAATGCATATTCATGATATTTTTTTTTATCTATAAGTGAAGAAATGAGTGAATGCTACGTGACATTCTAAAAACATTGAAATATGTATGTTGAAGAATATTGCATGATTCATTTTTTAAAATATCGTTTAATTGTACCAAAAATGTGAGTCACGTGGCTAGATTAATTGCATGAATAATCTGATGGGAAACGGGGCCTTTCATTGTTTTCCTCATCATTCCTGCCATTCTTTAAAAAAAATAAAGAAATAAAATTTAATTTCTAATAATTTTAATGAGTTTAATTCTATCTAACTGTTTCAAGTAATTAAATGTTACCTACAGTGTTGAGTTTCACTTCTGGGATTAATGAACTCATTGACACGTTTCAATTGAGCATCAATGAAACGTTAACATTCTTGTCTCTTTACGGCGAAATATGAAGAAAAAAATTTATTTATCATTTCTAAAAATATGTATATTAAAACCATTTGCTGAACATACTAATTAAGGCTATGAAATAGTTGTTGCTGTTGTTGACTTATTCCTCTTGGTCAGCCGCAGGCTAGACCAAGTCAATGAGCTCGAAAGTCTTCACGAAATCAAATACAAGTAAGGGACCAGAGTAGAGGTCTTTCTTATCCAGGCCAAGACAGTGTAAAATGTAATCGGGAGAAGCAGAGTTACACCTCGCGCACGTTGAATAGGTCTTTAGCCCAAGCTCAAAAGAGAGACACCTGATGTGTCCACTTATGAGCCTACTTATAGTGGACTGTATGGCTCTATCAGCCCCTATGGTAAGTGCCCCACCAGGAGTCTGTCCATTATACCAAGAGTGGGCCGGAGGGATGTTCCATAGTTGTTGGCTAGTAGTGGTTCTGATCTTGGAGCAAATCTCAGGGAAGGACAAAGGTCGACTTGAAATTGTGCTATCAGAAGCTCCCTGCTTGGCCAAAAGATCAGCATTTTTATTACCAAAGAGACCTATGAGAAGAGCTCATGATAAGAGGAACAGGGGTACAGCTTCTGTAGATCAAGGATCTGGGAGCACCGTAAGACAGAAGTCTAAATGAAATAGTTTGTTACATAAAATATCTTAATATATCTTACTTTAACGTTAAGGAAATTCTCAAGTTAGAAGAGGAACAATTTGAGATGATGATTCTAAAAATAGCGCAGTTTTGGAATATTTTTACAATATTCTATTTTTAGTATTTGCTGTTTTAAAAAATAAGGCATATCGATCATTTCCCTGATATAACAACATTTTTTTGAACTGTGCTAAAGTTGAGAAATAATATTAACATCTTTTTAAGCAAATTTTTTCAACATTATTCTTTTTAAAAAGGCAACTTTCTTAAAGTTAGAGGGCGTGAATAACTTTGCACGTCAAAATGAAATTGTATGTCCATAATTTTTATTCATTTAAAAACCAAGGCAAACTGTTGTATTTTTTTCTGTGCACATAAACGCATTTATTTTTCACTACTCAAATTAATAAGAAATAATAAAATTATGTTATTGTTATTGAAATTGTGTCAATCATTGACATTTTTTTAATTATTGAAATTGTATCAATTATTGAAAGAATCAACTTAAAAATTAAAATAAATGCATAATCACATTCTATCAGAAACATGCTTTAATAAAATTCGACATTCGTTGAATATAATGTTTTATACAAATCTCTTTACTAAATTACGAATAAATTTGCAGATGATTTAAAAAGAAAAGTCGTATTTAATATTTTTTTTTAAAAAAAGAAAAAGATTAGTAATCGACTATTGGTGGAAAAAATATGAGAAGAATTTTACATTACGCTTGCGTCAGTCAAGTTCCTCGTAAGTTAGCCACATTTAAATATTAATCGTCCCCATTTAAATATTTCTTATTAAACTCCCCATTGAAATTCTCATTTTTTTAAAAATATTTAATTTTAAAATTTCTCGGCTTCTCTTAAATAAAATCAGTTGAAACTTTAGATTTTTCAATAGAAAGATTCGTGGATTAATATGGTGCCTTATAATTCAAAAATTTTTCATCCAAAATTAAATTAAATAATAAAAAATAATAAATAATTATTAAAAATTATTTTTTTCAGGAAATTACCTTTGGTTAAACTGGTTTAATGAGGGGGTGCAATTTTTTTTTGAATTGCTTAATTAGTTTTAAAAGTATAACTTAAAATATAAAATGTGAAATTGACATGAAGGGGACCAAGCTTTCATCTGCTTTCCTGACTAAACTATTAGTGCCACAATCTCCAAATTGCGGTGACTCCCTATATTTTGAAGGTTAAGAATCCAAATGAATAAAAGAAATTTATATGTTTATTCTGAAAAAGTGTGTTTTTGTGTCCAACTTCGTAATTTAATTGATAATTAGCATAATTCACCAGATCACTACCAGGAACCATAAAGATTGACACTTATAACGTAAAAATCCGATCATTAGAGCGAAAGTTATTTAGAGTATTATCTTTTTTTTCCTTTATTTTTTTTTTTTTTTTTTTGCGCATTGTACACGAACATAGATATATTGAGGAATGAAAGTTTTAGGTGTTTCCAATTAGGCGCTTCTTCTTCTCGCGGTTTTCTGTTTTTTACGTTATGATTCTTAAAATATAAACTTGTTGACTACAGAACTCTATTGATTGAATAAACAAAAAAAGTAATAACTTTGAATAAATAATATTAGACAAAATCTATAAGTATTTTAGACCAGTGCACAAATCGTAAGTTATTGGTGCATTTGGTTACTGCGTAATGACACGCATTGCTACACATTAAAAAAAAATAGTATCTTACTTTCCAGATTTTTTAGTAAAAATGTCAATATTGATTGTAAAAAAAGAATTCTAAATGGCAGTTATTATCAGATGTCTTTCAGGCAACAAGTGAATGACTCTCGAATGATATTAGATGTATTACATCATTTAAAGTCTACTAACAGGGAGCTAAAACAAGCTGCTGCAGATTTAATATTTATAGTAAGTAGTAGATTTAATTTTCTCTTTTTATCAGAATTTTTTAATGTATAGAGTATTTTTACCTTTCTTTATTTTCGTTTGAAATTATAACGTCTTTCGTGTAATTGACTCAAAATTTTGGAGAAAAATACTCTTGACCTGTACTGTTAGATAAAAATAAAAAAAGGAGATTTTTAGAATGTAGAAAACGCTAGAACATAGTTAAACACTTGAAAGGCTTGAGACCTACCAGACAACTTAGTACCCATCGATCTGAGGCAGAGTGATGGTTATGCTTTTCCCCAATTCGTAGTTCACCCTGAAGGTTAGATGGGGTCATAACCAGTGGTCGGAAAAACTACATTTTATTTGTAGTCAACTATAACTACTTTATCACAATTGTAGTTAGCTACAACTATTTTTCTTAATGTAGCGACTATAAACTACTTTCGAAATGTAGTCACTACTCCATTACTCTTAGAAGACAAACTTAACTGTAGAACTTAATTTTCACTAATACTCAAAATGATTTTGAATAAAACCCACAGTACCCATCGATCTGAGGCAGAGAGATGGTCATGCCTGTCCCCACTTCGTAGTTCCACCCTGAAGGTTAGATGGGGTCATAACCAGTGGTCGGAAAAACTACATTTTATTTGTAGTCAACTACAACTCTCTGTTGCACTGATGAAGGTTGCCCTTTGAGCATCCGAAACAGCTGTCTGCTTTTAATAATATTTTTGTGCTCTTTAACGTTGTCTACCTTAGTTCGTATTTTAGCACAAAGGTCGCCCACTTGTGTATTTACAACTACTTTATTACAATTGTAGTTAGCTACAACTACTTTTCTTAATGTAGCGACTATAAACTACTTTCGAAATGTAGTCACTACTCCATTACTCTTAGAAGACAAACTTAACTGTAGAACTTAATTTTCACTAATATTCGAAATGATTTTGAATGAAACCCACAGTACCCATCGATCTGAGGCAGAGAGATGGTCATGCCTGTCCCCACTTCGTAGTTCCACCCTGAAGGTTAGATGGGGTCATAACCAGTGGTCGGAAAAACTACATTTTATTTGTAGTCAACTACAACTACTTTATTACAATTGTAGTTAGCTACAACTACTTTTCTTAATGTAGCGACTATAAACTACTTTCGAAATGTAGTCACTACTCCATTACTCTTAGAAGACAAACTTAACTGTAGAACTTAATTTTCACTAATATTCGAAATGATTTTGAATGAAACCCACAGTACCCATCGATCTGAGGCAGAGAGATGGTCATGCCTGTGTCCACTTCGTAGTTCCACCCTGAAGGTTAGATGGGGTCATAACCAGTGGTCGGAAAAACTACATTTTATTTGTAGTCAACTACAACTACTTTATTACAATTGTAGTTAGCTACAACTACTTTTCTTAATGTAGCGACTATAAACTACTTTCGAAATGTAGTCACTACTCCATTACTCTTAGAAAACAAACTTAACTGTAGAACTTAATTTTCACTAATATTCGAAATGATTTTGAATGAAACCCACAGTACCCATCGATCTGAGGCAGAGAGATGGTCATGCCTGTGTCCACTTCGTAGTTCCACCCTGAAGGTTAGATGGGGTCATAACCAGTGGTCGGAAAAACTACATTTTATTTGTAGTCAACTGCAACTACTTTTTTTAATTTAGCGACTATAAACTATTTTCGAAATGTAGTCACCACTTCAGTCTAGACAAACTTAACTGTAGAACTTAATTTTCACTAATATTCAAAATGATTTTGAATAAAAAATTGGCTTGGTTTAATCTGAGGAGATATTAAGAATTTTTAATTCATGTTTAAATGAAATAGTTTTTTTTATTTTTTATTCTAAAGCACTTTTTACGAATTTGTTCAATTAACTTTCAAACTCCTTGCTTTTCTCGACAATGATTTAAGAGAAGCTGGAAAATTATCAAATATTTGTGATTTAAGTGATCAATGCGTTTTTACATTCTCCAAGAAAAAAAGTACAGTGAGAATAGCAAAAAGCGGATCACCCTGAATAACTTTTGATCTAATGTGATCGGATCTTCACGTTTTAGGATTCACTCTTAATGATTTGCGGGGGTGACGGCAAATATGCAATCCAGACTATATTTTAAGCAACGAAATCAGTCGTAAAACGTACTTAATAGTTCCTGTGAAATCGAATTTTAAAAAAGTCAGATATTTAAAATTCGATTTCTTAGGATCAATTTGATCGATTATTCCAAGCACCAGACGTAGATCTTATTAACGCTCGGCCACGGAGGCATTCTCATTGCTTTACGTTGACAGGCTCGCAAAGGATTTACACCAATCAGATACGAAATTTTTTTGCGTATGAACTTTGTTTCATTATTTTACTAACGTAAAAATAGAATCGAATGAAGATTCGAAATAATATTTGAGTTTGAACTTTGTTTCTTTCTTTTAACTAACGTTTAAAGTAGTTACCAGGAATCTCCACAAACTACTGTTTTTTTGTATCCCACTACTTTTTTTTTAAAAGTAGGGCACTACACTACAAGCTACACTACAAACGACTACAGTAGTTTCACTATACCGTGCTACTTCCGACTACTGGTCATAGCAATAGTTATAACACATTAATATGCCTAAAGGGGAACGTGTATTGCTATAATTTAGAGGTGCAGATCTCAGAATTTTATCCAATGTTCAAGTTAAACTGCTTACACGTTTTTTTTAGCTACCCTTCAAAATTATGCAAATTGATGGGAAACAACTTTGAATGGGAAACAAACCCTATAAGTAAAAAAAAAAAAGAATTCCACGTAAGAAATAGAAATAAAATACGTACTCAAAATAGTTGAACTAATTTAAGACAAAATTAAATGCATTGCATGAGTAAAGAAAATAACTTCTCAAACATAAAAAATTTCTAGTTAGAGAGTTTTAAAAGAATTTTTGTATTATAATATTCAGACGGCTTAAATACAGTTTAACAATTACTTCTACGTGAGTTCCTAACTATCATTTAATGTTCTTTTTTTTAATTGCTAGCAATTTGAACTCGATGATTTCAGACAAACAAAATTTTAGTACTATTTGTTAGTAGTTATATTCTGTAGTTTTGTGAAACAATCTAATTTTTTTATTCATAATATTTTTCTTCAACATAGTGTAAAAGTTTTCTACGCATTTTTTTACCTTTCTGTCAAAAGTTTTTGGTATGGTATTAATTTATTTTTCTTTCCACTTTAACTGCACTCTGAATTTTTAATAGTTTCAAATTCGAAATTTATTTTCTGTTTCGTTTAAAACGAAATTTCTAATAAAATTTTAAAATTTAATAGTAGTAGTACTAGAGTATAACTTGATAGACTAGCTAAGTGTAATAGTCTTTGATTTTTAACCAGTTATTGATTTCTTTTAAAGCAATAGTGGCTATTCAAATATATAATATTCTTTAATTTTATATGTAGTGTATTATTTTTTTAATTATTTGAATAGAATACACTCTTTTATTTGATTATCAAATATTCCATCAAAATTTGGTTACGGTGCTGATTTAGAGAGGATCTGGTCGATGCGAATTTCGCACCCGTCTCGTACCGACCACAGTGCTAACGTAAAAGTAGTCGACAAATCGTGAGTGGAGTCCCCTTGCCGTCAGGGCTAACAGTGGAAGGCTTCGTGGTTTTCCTCTCCATGTAACGCAAATGCGGGATAGTCCCATTAAAAGTGCTCCATGGAGGCAAATTTCTCCCAGTACATGATCTAGGAGTGTCCTTATCTTCTAGTTTGGGTGTAAAATTTCAAGGCAACGGAGTTGAATATTAGTAGTAGTATAGGGGAAGAGCGGGCAAAACGGGACACCCGGGCAAGACGGGACATCGCTTTTTCTTTTATGCGTATCACGATAGCGAAATCTAAAGTACGTTTTTGATAAGAAAATATCGTTGTTCTCTATACGCACAAGTTTTTTTGCCAGTACACAAGGTGTTACCGAAATGCAAGCATTGTTTTGTTTTTCTTATAACGTGTTAAAATACTTTTCCAGGTTTGTATGCTGTTATTATTTGTTTAATACATTGCAATAAATTTTTCAAATTTGTGGCACTGAAGTGTTATTATTGTACAAGCATAATGAGTAGTGAAAATTAAAATTTAGTTGTTTAAACAAATTTGCAGATAATTTTTTTAAAAAATGTACTATCCGGGCAAGATGGGACAGCCAAAGTAGAATAAAAGTGTGATATAAAAATTAAACTCTCGGGATTTGGCAAAAAGCATAAAAAATAAGGTAATATTAGTAAAAAAAAAATATGAACTAGCACATATAACTTAACAAATTATTTAAAAAAAATTCTGAAAATAATTTATAATTAATTAAATGACAGACTACATTCAGATTGCTTAGAATGGGCTCATGAAGCGTGCAGTGCTTATTCCGGTTTTGGCTGCTTCTTATGCAGTAAATGTGATGCTTAGGAACGATTATTCTTTTACTCTGACATTAATTTCTGTGATTTTTGAAATATAATTATGTGTCCCATCTTGCCCAAGTAGCCCACGCAAGATGGGACAATGTTCTCTTTTTGTTTATGTTAAGTTATTATTATTGAACTTCATTATTTATTTTTTTTCTGTATGAGATATGTAAGAGAAATGTTCCCACTATATGTTTACAATATAAAATATATGAAATTGCTCTAGTTTACTATTTTTTGAACCAAGTTTCTTTAAGAGGTTCATCTTGTCCGCTCTTCCACTATTCAAATTTGAGTCGACTGTTCAACTACCATTATAAAAGATAAAATAATACATCTTTCAAACGTAATTAATGATATCAAATTTTCATGGTAATGAATTCGAGGTTTATGCGCTTATTTATAATTTTCAGCCAACGAAAATGATGTAGAATGAAGTTTGTAACTTCAAAACTACTGATTCGTTTCCCTTATCAGATTTTAAAAATGATTGGTTTCTATTGGCATAGTAATCTTATCAAGGAATTTTTAAATGACGAATTAGGAATCATCCACTAAATTGTTTTGCATAAAAAGATTATTTTTCTTGAAACTGAAACTCTACTTTTAAGTTATTTTACTAAGTAATTTCTTCTGATTATCGAGGGAACCATATTAGGCTCCATTGTGCGCATTTTAATTTGTCTATAATTATTTTACTTGGTATGGTAATATATTATGTTGTATATCTGACAGAGTTTCGAAATGATTAAGGAGAAAAATGAGGCATTATATGTATACATTTTATGAGCAAATATTTTCTAATTTTAGCGCTTTTATGATAAACTCACTAACAAAAAAAATTTATTTTAAGTAAAGAATTATTTTATTTACGTTACAACATTGTAAAATGAGAAAAAAAAACTTTTTTTCACAGATATAAGTTTTGAAAATTGACCACGCTCGGGGAGGGGGCGGCCCGAACTCACCGCCCTCGGTTTTTGTTGCTTCATAACACTCGACCTTACTGGTTCACTTGTATGTTAAACTCATAAACTTATAATAAGGTTTCTAAATAATATCTGCTGCTTGTTGAGTGAATCCTATTATGTCCCATTGTGCGTCCCTTATAATTTGTCTATAATAATTTCGCTTTTTAATATATATATATGGGTCATTCTCACAAAAACAGTCATTTTCATGTCCCCAGTATATTTTATGTTTGTTTTACAGCTTACGAAAAAAAAAAATTCAGGGCAAGTGTCCCTCAGAATGCAAGCTAACAAAAGAATAAAAATTAAATTATCAATTTTTATTTTTTATTTATTTTAGGTAATTAAAATATACCAATATGTCATTCCCTCACTTGTCCCCACTGCTGATTTAAAAAAAGAAAAAAATTGTTTCTGAAATAAATTTTTTTTTTTTTACAAATTCGTGTTTCTTATTTCAGAATACTGAAACATAGAATTCAGAAAATCAATTTTAAATTTAATTTCTGATAAAGATATTAACACAGCACTATTTTAAACTTTGTCCCCAGTGTTTCGCGTCATTCCCTCACAACAATGTTCTTATCACCTGCAATCTTCTTAGAATGAAAATATTTTAATAAAAACTTCAGAAGTTAACAACTGGCATCATAGAACAAAATTGCAGTATGTTTCCATCCTCAACTTAAAGAAGCTTTGCTGTGGAATAAATTTGAATGAATCAAGCCAGGTAAAATTTTTTACATTTGTCATTCCCTCATGTCATTTTTTAGAGTAAAATAAAATACAACTTCATCGAGAAAGTGGATAATTATATGTTGCTTTCTTGTATGAATATAATTGTATGTGATTGACTTCAGAAATTAATTAGTCCTAACTGTTATTTTTAAATTTTATTGAATTCGTCATTCCCTCATTAGTGTATAAAGAGAGGGAATGACGCTGAAGTGAGGGAATGATTCAAGATGAGTATATTATTAAATTTGTTTTTGTTCAATCGTGCCAGCCAATTTTATTTCCCAAACCTGTAAAAACTATTAAATATATAAGACTAAATTATAATAAATATTAGATATACTTAGTATGTTATCATTTTCAAACTTTAGGTAGATGTAACTTAGATAAAAACATGTATTAAAATAAAATATCATTCCCTCACTATTAGTGTCATTCCCTCACTTTTTAAATAGTGAAAATAATTAATTTACTTATTATTTAATTTTAAAAATAAATTAAAAAATTTATAAATTAATTTATTAAATTATTTAATTTATTTATTAAATTAATTAATTAATTTTTAATTATTATAAATTAATTAATTAAAAATTAAGTATTTAAAAAATTAATTAATTTAAATATTAAGTACAATTTATAGGATATATACTTTCTTTATAATGCCATTACATATTTCTATTAATATAAAAAGTTTCAGAGCTTTTTATTCACTTTACTTTTTTGGGATTTTATGAACTGAAAAATGACAGTTTTCGTGAGAATGACCCATATATATATATATCTTAAAAGCACACACAACCAAAATTTTGTAATTTTTGCTCTTTTATTATAAACGCATTTGCAAGAAATATAATAATAAGTAAAGGATGTTTTATTAACGTTACAATATTATAGAACAAATTAATAAAAATTATTTTTTTTAAATATAATTCTTTAAAAGTGAATACGTCTGGCGTTTGAACCACTGATCCTAGGGATTATCAATAAGTTGCTTCATACCACTTAACTCTACCGGTTCATCGGGCTGGACAGCAAGGGTGCAATGACTCAGTTAAAATTACAATTTAGCTCCTGTAACCAATAAGCTTCTTGACTCTGGCTCTAATGTAATATGTAAACAACATTTAAAAAAAATTTCTACCGTGAAAATCGTAACTTTTTTATACATAAAATAATACAATAAAATAATACAATCATGCAATTTTTTTCCCTTAAAAGAAACTAATGTAATTTTGATCGTATCGAGTACTTAAATCGAACGTCAAAGTGTTAAATATATTAAAAAAATGACTTGACCTTGATAAACCTCTAATTTTTTTATTTATTAAAAAGAAATGATATTTTTGTATTTATTTTTTTTAAGTGTGCAGACGACCAAGATACTTTTAAATGCTTCTATAAAACAGAATTTATGACCGAACTTTTTCAACTCATTTCAAACGTAGAATTTCACGAGAATGAAGCTTTTATGACATCTATAACTGGAATCATTTGGAAGTGTTCAAAAGCACCAATCTGCATACGTCAATTTGAAGTTCTAGGTGTAATACCAGTATTCAATCAAATATTGTTAAATCAGCCAGTACAGGTGAGTATAAAAATATTTGGCTAATCTGTTACTAAAATTATCCTACAATAAGTGAAGTAGTTACTGTAAACCCTTATAATTTGTGTGGAGATAATATTTATTTATAGACAATATTAACCTTCATCTATGTAAAGGTACTCGTCCTTATATTTTTGTAGTGGTAGATACACTACACTTTGAATACTGGAAAAAAAGAACCAGAAAAAAGGCGCACCGGATAAAAAGTACTGGAAAGAAACCACCTAATTAATTCCAATTCCATTCAGTTAAATATGAATATTACGGCAAATTTTCATGTCACCATTAAAAACCTAATAATTAAGATGCGAAAATTGCATGTATGACGAGTTAAAAAAATATTCCGCTATTACGACAAATTTGCTTTAGGGAAATACATTTTTCTGCTAATTTATACAAAATATTATACGAAAAAGGTAAAACAGATATTAGACATCAGAATAATAACATTAGATTAAGACAATTAGAATAAGATATTAGAATTGGATAATAGAAGACATTATTTTTTCTGTTATTAATACAGAAAAACGAAAAACAAATATCGTTTCTTCTAACTATTTAAAGTCATTTTCTTATAAAGCAAGATGTGTGCGAAGTTTATGTTTTGTTAATTTTTAGGTATAGTTATTAATTACTAAACTTAGGAATTATAATATATATGTTAACAGTCATATCCAAATCAAATTAATATGCAAAATATTAACTTTATGTGCCAAATTACTTGTCGCACTGTAGTTCCTTAATAATTATATGTTTTGCGCTAGTTTATATGCGATACTTTTATATTTAAACATACATGTAATAGGTTTTCATTCGGGATATTTTTTATATACTTTCTATTTGCATTTATTTTTAATGTGTTGCATTACAAATGTTAACCAATTGATACACGAACATAAACAACTGCAAACTGGTTTCAATCGCCTTGTCGCGTGCGTCAGTTGCGAACGTGTTTCTGTGACTTTATGCGCTGCGTTTATTTATTTAGCAATTTTATACTACGCTGTTCTTTGTTTATTTAGTGTACAGTGTTGAGATAATCAATTGGAACATTTTCATTATGGGTAAAAAAGGTGATATTTCACCATGTAAAAAAGCTGAAGTAAAAACCCTCGTGAATGCTAAAATATTTTCAAACCCCAAAATATCACGAAAATTGATAGTTTCTGAAGCTAGCGTACGACTCATAAAAAAGAAAATTAAGTCAGGATACGAAAGAAAAGATGTGGCAGAATCTTACAGTGCGTTTAATAGTTTGGACAGGGTCTGCAGTAAAAAAGCAAACATCACCTCTACCGGGAAACTACTGACATATGATCAAACAAAGAAACTATCCTTCTTTATTGTTGTTGTTGTATGCCTGTTAAGGCAGAGGGGTGCGATTGTTCTTGTTTTCCAGTGGCACCATCTATGACCAAGAATTCAACTTCTGTCACACAAATACGTCACACCCGTTTATAGGGTGGTCGCATTCATTCATCCCCAGATCGTAATTTTGACCTGAATCAGAGAACGATCAATCTCCAATCCAGTGCTCTCAGAGGTATTGATTTGTTATGGGAACATAGAGGACTTTGCGACCCGACAGATTTAACGTGCATCAGTCACCATTTACTACACCGGGAGTCTTCGGCCTGTGGGGTTTGAACCAACGAACTCTCGAACATGGGCCAGCGTAACACATGGGCCCATCCTTCTTTATTAGGCAATATTTTTGAAATTAACAAACATGATCACATTCATAACTCCAAAAAAAATTGTACAAACAAAATATCAGGTTTACAGAGACGATGACAGTTTCTAACACATTCAACGGTCGGACTGAGTGGTCATCGGCAGGCATCCAACTCCTCTCCAAAGTCCTAACGTCAATAAATTCTGTAAAAAATTCTAATTTAATAATAGAAATTCTGTATAACATTCTGTTCGTTTGAAATTAACCAGTGAATGCATGCATAGTTACTAACGAACACTTAGGAGCATGGGAAGAGATCCAAAATTTAGCGAGTTATCGATAGATAATATAGCCAAAAATAAAGCCAATCCGGGGTTTTTAATATTAAATTTTAAATAATCTGGATACAAACTACCAAAAAAACTATCTGTAATCGAATTTTTGTGGTTAGAGAAATAAACTAGCTTAAAGAAAAACCAAGTTAAAAATTGATTTTGATATTTCATTAGTCGCGACACTCAATTAATTAAGCTTTACACTTGTATTGAATTGAAAAGTAACATCGATTGTAAAGAAAAGAATAAAAGTATTTATATTCGCTTTAAAAACATGATAAAAATTAAATGATTGATTCAATTTAATTATAACAGGATTAAGAAGGATTTAAAAAAATTTATGAAATTAAAGAAAGTTTGAATGCTCGGAAATATATATTACCCATAATGGCATCACATTACAATAAGTGTAATTATTGAAATTTAGAACAATGTTAGAACTGCTAAAGAGTCAAATTATTTAGTTAAATGGAATAAAGCGGGGAAAGTTTCTCTCAATAAACTATAAATAATTAATTATAATAATTATTTAATAATAATAATATATTATAATTATTTATGTATATTATTATTATAATAAAAAAAAAATTTAAAATACATAATTTTATTCAAATAAATATTTAATTACATTGAATTTTGGCTCAACAGCCCGATTGACTTGGTAGTTAAATTCATATAATTACCAACGATTTTCATATAATTACCAACGATACAATTGTTCTCAATGTTTTTACCGGTTTTATTTCTGATGTTTTTTTTTCTTCCCACCGTCGTATAACTTTGCCCGGTTTTGAAAAATTAATGTTTGGTTTCTTAGCAATATAATGAGCCAGTTAATTAGACACTTGTCTCATGTTTCATATTTTGCAACAAATGGCGAAGTGTTTGAAAATTTTATAGATTGAAAATAAATACACTTAGAATATTATATGCTATTGATATTTTACGTCAATATTATTCATATTTGTTACGTTTATAATTAAGAAAAATGCTTACTTATTTTTATCCTACAGGTTAAATCTCATATTGTTGGAGCAATAGGAATGTGTTTGGCGAACTTCACGCTGAGAGAAATGGTTAAAAGAATAGGAGTTGTAGAAATTATGGTGAATTTACTTGAAACAACCTATATTCCTCTAATAATTAACCTAAACGATGCACTAGCTAAAGGCTCGGAAGATATAGAAATCTTAACGTAAGTAATTCGAGTTTTTGAACAGTAATTAAGGGAGAGTATTGTTGTATTTTGAAATATTTTTCTCACTTCAATTTTTAATTTTGGTCACAGTTATGAGACCGAGTTAAAATTAGTTTATATTATTAATGGTCAGAGTTAAAATTTTAAGACAACTCGTTTAACATTTTTCTCTAAAATATATTTATCCAAATCAAATAATTTGAAGCCAAATCTAATAATCTAATAATGAACCTAACAAATCTATTAATAATAATAAACAACCAAATCTAATAATGAACCTAACAAATCTAATAATAATAATAAACAACCAAATCTAATAATTAACCTAAATGATGCACTAGCTAAAGACTCGGAAGATACAGACATCTTAACGTAAGTAATTCGAGTTTTTGAGTAATTAAGGGATAGTAATTAAGGATAGTATTTTCAGTAATTAAGGGAGAGTATTGTTGTATTTTGAAATATTTTTCTCACTTCAATTTTTAACTTTGGTCAAAGTAATGTGACAGAGTCAAAATTAGTATTAATAATGGTCAGGTTTAAAATTTTAGGACAACACGTTTAACATTTTTGTCTAAAATATATTTATCCAAATCAAATAATTTGAAGCCAAATCTAATAATCTAATAATGAACCTAACAAATCTATTAATAATAATAAACAACCAAATCTAATAATGAACCTAACAAATCTAATAATAATAATAAACAACCAAATCTAATAATTAACCTAAATGATGCACTAGCTAAAGACTCGGAAGATACAGACATCTTAACGTAAGTAATTCGAGTTTTTGAGTAATTAAGGGATAGTAATTAAGGATAGTATTTTCAGTAATTAAGGGAGAGTATTGTTGTATTTTGAAATATTTTTCTCACTTCAATTTTTAACTTTGGTCAAAGTAATGTGACAGAGTCAAAATTAGTATTAATAATGGTCAGGTTTGAAATTTTAGGACAACACGTTTAACGTTTTTGTCTAAAATATATTTATCCAAATCAAATAATTTGAAGATATATATTAAGGGTGGTCTTCACGAAATATCCCGTATACACTACCAGTCTTCTCCAAATACCTAGTTTTTCGCTTTTTCAATGGTAGGAATTTTAAATCCAAGCAAGAAACTCATTTTCTTAACTAAGCAATCGAAGAAGTTGCTGTAAAACACAAATAAAAAGTGCATTTCTTTTCGTAATCTTTGGTCAGAACCCCATTTTTTGAACACCATTGTTTTGATGCAGGGCACAATATACTAAAATGACTTTACTGCTTAATTTTCTATATTTTAGGACTTTTCCTACTTTTTGAATTGCGCATTTGAGGCATTGTGAGAGCATTTCATAAATGACTTTGAATATTAAAATTTATAAACTACAATTCTATGATTATATTTTACACTTAGTTCTCTTACACTCATATCAAATTTCAATTTTTTTTTATTTATTTCAGTCAATATTTACAATTAGACGCAATTCAGTTGATTTGGTCTTGTTTGAAGAATGTTGATTTTCAAGTGCAATCATGTGCTGCATCAGCTTTATGTACAATTTTGAAAAACATGCAAGTATGTTTTTAAACTTATTATATTTTACTTTATTTTTTTAAAGAAATTTTAATAATTTATTTTTTATTTTTATGAAAGCGTGCCAATTTAGAGATGAAAAATTCTCTTGATGGAATTGAATGCATTATCGATCTCCTGAAATCCAAACGCAAAGAACTGTTAACTCCGGCATGTACTCTGATTCACAACCTTGCAAAGGATAAAAATGCTTTATCTGTTTTAGTGGAATTCAATGTTGCATTTCATCTCATGAGATTAATGAAAATCGTAAGTATTTAATTAGGCATCACGAAATTCAAGCACATTTGAATTTAACGTAACGAAATTTGCGAAAAAAAAAGATGATTGACAGAATCAGGGAACTACACAAAAGAAAACGTGTTTTCATTGATGATTTCATTTGATGGAATTGAAAAAAGCGTTTTCAATACCATCAAAATTCTCTTGATGGAATTAAATGTATTATCGATATCCTGAAGTCCAAAAGCAAGGAACTGTTAAACTCCAGCATGTACTCTAATTCACAACCTTGCAAAAGATAAAAGCATGTCTTCGGATCATGAATGTTTCCCAGACCGTCGCCAATAGCCTATTGTGCAGCTCTAGTGCGACGTAAATTAACAACAACAACAAAAGATAAAAATGCCTTATCTGTTTTAGTGGAATTCAAATTTGCATCTCATCTCATTAGATTAATGAAAATCGTAAGTATTTAATTAGGTATCACGAAATTCACGCATCATTTGAATTATAAGCTACTAAATTTGCGAAAAAAAGATAGTTGACAGATCAGGGTTATTAAATATGGAGCACTACTCAAAAGAAAAACGCGTTTTTATTGATGAGCAATATTTTTTGCTATGTTTTGACATTCTCTAACAGGATAAGTTACCGTTTTGGTTTGCAGAATCTTGGTTATGCAATTTAACGCCGAGGGAATAAACTTAAAAAGTCCTCAAACACCAGCACAATGAATAAGAAAATTAAGCGCTGTGCATCGAAATTCATCCGAAAAACAGCCATTGAAAATTTCAACAAAAATGAGTATGTGCTAGAAAAGCATTTTATTCCGTACGTAAACAATATTCCATATTGTAAGGTGATAAAAATAATAAAAGAAAGATGTAATCTAACGTTAAAATTCACAAATCACACATTTCAAAAGTTAAAACTGCATGCCATCTTCAGAGTAAAGTAACAGAATGAAAAAATTTTGCATCTTACAATCCAAGCATTGAATCATTCGTTTATTTCCTTGGGCACTTCTAATATTGTGGCAAGCAGAGGCGTCTGCATGCCCGAGTAAAAGTAGTAATTGCATCTTACTACCCAATTATTAAATCAATTGTTATTCGTTTTTTCCTTACGCATTTCTAAATACTGTGGCAAGCAGAGGCGCCTGGATGCCTGAGTAAATGCAGGGCTAAAGAGAATAAAAGGGCTGGTTCACTCCTTTGAAGTATCTCTTGCCGCGCCGATCCTCCGACGTCACTCTAGTGACGTCACTTTGGCGCAAAGCTCGCACTTTTACTTCAAGAACGGAGCGTTTGGCCTTACCAGCTCTAACTAATATTGGATCATTTCTTTTTGCGAGATATTCTAAGACATTTGTTAGTTTCTATAATGACTTTCCTCAGTTTTTGCAGTGAATTTACAAGAATTTAAAACTATTATCGAAATGCCAGTTTGCGCGATTGCAACTTGCAAAAATTCTGATACAAAAACAAAAGGAAAAAGTATAATTTTTCGCATGTTCCCTAAAGTAAATGAACAACTATGTAAAGAATGGATTCCGAAATGACACAGTTAATATAAAACAGCAATGCGTTTATTCTGTCGTAAAGAACTTTTATAAAAATTCATTATCTAAATAGAAACCGCCTCGTTACTTCATAAAGAAAGGCTGGTGAAAAGAATTAAAAAATGGATAAAGTCAAAGAAAATTAAAATGTAAATAAAAAGTATAAATAAAATATATAGTATATAGTTGAAATTCTCCTAATTTCATAACATATTTTTTAATGTAGTTATTCTAAATATTTATGATTTTTTTTAAAAATTATATTCTCTTCAATTTAAATATCTATAAATTATATCATCGTAAATTTAAATGTCTATAAACAATTGTAAAATTTCTAATGTCATTATGAACGTAAATTATTATTTTGTTTCTGTAATTAGCGTTTAAGGTCGATGTTTCCTAATGATTAAGTAAGAACAAATTGCTATTAACGACATATTTTAAAATCAGGGATTCTAAATTTAACTTAACTTATCGTTATAAAAGAATATGTAGATAAAAAAAGTGTCGATATATGCCTTCATTTTTCTTAATAGTTAAAGTTAAAACTGAACTTTTTAACATAAAGTATTTATCGTGTCATTTTCACCAACTAGCAAAACATTTTTATAAGTTTAAAATGGTATTTTTTTTAATATAATAACCAAGAAAGTTTTTTTTAAACTATGTTTATGAACGGAAATAATGTGTTAATTACGTAAAGTTTTAAGGCTAATAACCAGAAAAAGTATAACTTATTTTTACAAAGAGAAAGATGCAAAGTTATCATATCTCTGCTTGCGATCTCCGAGATCTGTGGACACAGTGACGTCATGAGGAGGGAAATCGTAGCTTCAGTTCTAAGAGCGGAGTGAACTAGCCCTTCTATTCTCTTTAGCCCTGGAGTAAATGTAGTGAATTGCATCTTACTATCCAATCATTAAATCAAATGTTATTCGTTTTTTCTTCTTACGGTCTAATGGGTTTTCTCTTCTACGCTTTTTCTAAATACTGTGGCGAGCAGAGATGTCGGGATGATCTCTTAAAAGAAGAGTAAAATTTTTAGAAAAAAGACATACGAATTTAATAAAAAATTTTAAAAAACGGGAAAAATAGGTTTTCATAAAAATTCATATTCTGAAATAATTTTATGGTTTAAAAATACATATTTCGAGCAAAACATTTTTAATTAATTTTGAAACGTGAGTAATTGTTAAATATTTTTTACCTATATCTTCTTTATTGAAAAATATATTTTATTTCTCATTTTTTTTCATTAAATATTTTTATTTAAGCTATTTTAATGTTAAAAAAACTTAGTTTCAAAATAAAAATTCAGTTTCCTTATTTATCACTTATTTTCTATTTTTAGAAAGACAAGAAACTTCTTCAACAACTGTGCTTAGCTGTAGCATCCTGTTGTTCCTTTAAAAAAGGGTGTGAAAAGTTTGCTAAATGTGGTATAACAAATCCTCTTTTAAAGCATCTCAGAGCTAAGAACAAACTTCTACGAATAACAGCTGCCTTGGCTTTGTCGAGAATTGCTACATTACCAAATTGGTGTTCTATTTCATCAAAAAATAAAATTCTTCCGGTAAAAGCTTTACTTACAAATTTTTAGTAATTTTATTTATCTATTTATTCATACCTTTTATTTATAAGAAAAAGTTCTGGGTGTATACTAAGAGTATTGTAATCACGACCCTTAGAAATTTTTTCGAAGCTTTTTCGACATGGACAATAAAAAAAGTCACAGTTTAAATGCCTTGCACTTGAGTCAAAGCTGTAATTTTAAATTATACACATGATCTTGCCATGGAGAATGAATTGGCTCAGGGAATAGAGCGTTCGCCTTCCAAGGATGTGAATCGGGTTCGAATCCAGTGATGGCAGGTCGATATGAATTCACATCCGACTTGCACCGACCACAGTGCTGACATAAAATATCCTCAGTGATAGACGTATCATGAGTTAGAGTCCCCGTGCCTCCATGCTAGTCTTGGAAGTTTTTTTTTGGTTTTCCTCTCCATGTAACTCAAATGCCGATTAGTTCCATCAAAAAGTTCCCCATGAAGGCAAATTTCTCCCATTACTTGATCCAGGAGCTCCCTTGTCTTTTGGATTGGGTTCAAATTTACAAAATTGAACATTAGTAGTCGTAAACCCAAAAAATTGGGTCGGCTATAAAATTAAAAAAAATAGTAAATCGTCCTACATTGATGACCTTTTTCCCCTCCCTTAAATATTTATTTGTGAACCTAAATAAACACACTTTTTGACTTTATATTTGACAAGGGCTATTAAAATATACATTAATAGCGATGTTTACAGATCATTCGGTATATGGGTTTAGGGTTGAAACCTCTGCCTGAGAATAGGCATGTAATATAGGTTTTCGTGTTTTTTCTCTCCATGTAGCGCAAAAGTAGGTTAATTTCATCAGAAAGTCCTCCACGAAGGCGATTTTTCCCAATACTTGATCCAGGTATTCCCTTGTCTTCTGGATTAGGTTCAAAGTTACAAGGCTACGACGTTGAACATTTGTAGTTGTAAAACCACGAAAAAAATCGGGTCGGCTGTTCAACGACGGTTTTAAAATAAAATAAAATTTAACTATGACGTTAGATATCTTTCTAGTCATATTGTTAAGACGGAAAGTTATATGATTCAATGCATGTATCAGTATTAAAACTTAAAGAAAACTTTTTTATAGAATATAAGACTATTCATTATTTAATTTATTTTCTATTTCAAAAACTTTAAGTGTGCGGACTGCCGTCTGTTTTCTGATGCTTAACTTAAATATACAATTTAAAAAGGTTTTTTAAGAAAAAAGGAAAAAAAACCTACTGTCAACTCGAACTTATTTATTGCCATTATTAGAAAAAATTACTGTGAATTGAATTTGGGTTAATATTTATTTATTTTTCATAGATTCTTACTGACATGATATTAGACATGAGATATGAAGATGGAAATAAATCAGCCGCTGTAATACTTCGGCATATTTTGTGTAACATTGAAAATGAAAAACAGATACATCCTGAAGAAAATTAAAGAATTTCAAATAAATGAAAGTACTGTGATTTTTAACAACATGAACGAAACTATTGTGAAGAATTTCAAATAAAAGAAAGTACTGTGGTTTTTAACAACATGAACGAAACTATTGTGAAGAATTTCAAATAAAAGAAAGTGTTGTGATTTTTAACAACATGAATGACACTATTGTGAAGTTTTAAGTTTTAAGAAATATATTTCTGTAATTAGATTTTTTTTAAAGTTTGTTTTTCTTTCTTGATTGTTTTTCTTTTTAATTTATTTTTCTTCTGTCTCATAGTTTTATTATGTAATGAAAGTTAAATAAATGTAAGGCTTACTTGTTCTTGCTAGATGATTATTGCATAGAATCTCCTGAATCTGTTTTTCTTCAATGTTATTGATACAACCGTTAATTTTGTTTAAACGGACTACTAAACAGCAGCCAGTGGAACAGGGCGTATAAAGGTGTAAAAAGGTCATATTCATAAAGCAAAATTTATAAAATATATTGCATATAATAAAGCAAATAATTTATCATATATGCAATCATGATACAACTTTTTTAAAATACTCAATTCTATTTTAAACAGATTTTCAAAAATTTTAAAATGAAAAACAAATGTTTCTTTATATTTTTGTGTTTCTATATAAATCTTAATTTCGGTTATTTTAAAAAAAAATCTCTTAGTTTTTTCGTTATTTGCACTGAGCATTAAAGTATAACGAAAAAAAATATACCTTGAATGGAATTTTAATTATTTTTAATCCAGGAAATGCGATTTTTACAGATTTTTTCAAGATGCTAAACAACCCTTCTGTACTTTATGCTATTTGAACTACTGTAAATACTAAATCATTTACAGTCCATGGCTAAATTGTTAGACGCACTATGATATTTTATGTAAAATCTTAATTATCAGGTGATACTATACAGCTTTATGGTTTTTACACTGCTGAAACCTGTTTGCTTTTGTTTACTTTCGTGTATCAATTGGTTAATATTGTAATGCAATACGCTAAATATAAATATAAATTGGAAGTACATAAAAAATCTCCCGAATAAAACCCATTACATACATGTTTAAATATTAAAGTACTGTATACAAACTCGCGCAAAACATGCAATTATTAAAACGCTACAGCGTGTCGAATAATTTGGTCCAATTATTATAATATACTAGCAATATAATACCTTCTATAATAAATATTCTATTTATGTAATATAAAGTCTAATTTATCCAATCGTCGAATTTATATTGCATATCGTCTAATTTAGCCAATTTATACATGAACTAAAACAAGTGCAAACTGGTTTCAGCCACGTAAAAACCATAAAGTTATATAGTATCACCTTAATATTAAGATTTTGCATAGAATCTTTTAGTGCGTTTAATAATTTGGTCAGCGACTGGAACTGGAACTAAATTACTTTAACGGGGCACCTACATAAAAGTGCCGCCTGTTTTGTCACCTGTTCTCTACCTACGCTTCTGTTGGCTGCTATGCATCTGCCTACGACGGGGAAGTCGAGGCTATTCTAATTGCCTTAAAACAACTACAGTGTCGTACTGACCAATTTTCTAGCGCCGTCATCTTATCTGACTCTAAAGCAGCACTTCTTGATATTAACTCTCCACTGATTCCCCAATCCATCTCCATTCAGAAATGCATTGATTGTCTGAAAGACCTGACACTGAAAGGCAAGCAAATCGTCCTCCAATGGATCCCAGGACATTGCGGGATTTGGGGTAATGAAAAAACTGATTTCTTGGCCAAGAAAGGAACAACTATTGCCCAAGCATCTCGTTGCTCCATCTCTCTGCACTCATTTAAATTGCTGGTCCGAAACCAATTCCGGAACATGCTCTCAGAGAATTTCCGTACAAGCAATATACACAAAACCTGGTTCAACCATATTTTAACTATCCCAAATCAGCCCAGGTTTACGGCAGTCGCTCTCTTTAGACTTGTAACGGGCCATGACTGTCTGGCCAAACCCCTTTTTAGCATAAACATTTTTGACTCTCCTAAATGCAAGCTCTGTCGCCTTGGGGAGGACATGGACTTGCCCCATATTTCCGTCTGTCCTGCGCTCATCTCCACTACTGTGTGTGGACGCTACTGGGAAGCTAGAGCCCGTATGGGCTAAGCATGTCACTATGCATTCAATTTTATTTATCTCTTTTTGCCTTGTTTTTCTTGTTGTTTTATCCTTTTTGTTCTTTTTATTTGGCCTGCCATTGGAAAAAAAAACAAACATAAAAGTGCTTATCCCCGGTAGAAAAATTGTTATAACGCTATTGAATTGTATGATGAGAAAATAATTTTTTACTAGCTTGCTTTCAGTAAAATTTAAATATCCATCAATACCAAGATTTTTTTTAACCGCTGTAGAATATATATTTTGCTGTTTATTTCTTTAAACCAAGAATCCCTGACCAAGCGGTTTCGCCCGCCAAACGCTATGGAAAGCGTTGAGGTAGCGGATTTGAATCTCGCTGTCACCCTGGATATATCTTTGTGATGTCCTTCTCTTGAATTATGCTATCTGTCCTTCTATTTGAATTATAATCCTAAATTGAGCACACAAGCCTGCAAATGTATGTAAAATTCAATCCAATCCAATTTAAACGAAGAAAAATTAAATAGTGATGAATAGTTTATAGTTTCGAATAGCATGAGTTTATTTTACTTCTCTGAAAATCAAAATCATGTAAAACTACCATTTTTTTTAATATTTTCCAAGTCCTAATCAAATATGATATGCTATTCCACACCCAACTCCATACCGTATGGTAAATAAATAAAAAATAATATAATTAGAAATATGTGGCTTCGATCAAAATCATTTGCGTCAACTCAGGAATGCACTACCTATACACCATTAACTACAATCAGAAAGTCAAGAAGTACTAACAGTTTTTTAGATAAAAATTATTTTATTTTATATTACATCTATTATACACCTTAATTATCATATAAAGTGAATAATTTCTAAAAATATGCAATCAGTGTAATATTTAAAATGCAACAATGTCATGATTCTTTTAATTTGTCTAAAATATAAGAATTATAAGATTCTTTTAATTTGTCTAAATTATAAGATTCTTATGATTTATATCAATGTCTTTCGTCTGCTTTAGAAATAGTGGAATTAAGTTCTGAAATATTACTGAGAGCACTGAGAATAAAATTTTTCAATTTCATGCGATTTTTTTTAACATATCTTTGATATTTTCGCATCTCTGATTTAAAATCTGCGATCAGTTTATCTTTATAAGCTGCAGTTTTTATAAAATTTGGCAATATAGTCGGAACCAGGATTCTTTTAAAATTCATTCGAGAATTACTACCTTTCTCTGGTAAGTAAGAATACATTTCGATTAGTTACAGTCATATGATTTTTAAAGTTATATGATATGAGTCTTAAGTGTTATTTTTAAAGAAGCAGACATGTGCATAGATATGTATATAAAATTATATGTTCTTTATAAACTTATTTATAAACTTTATTATCTATCATATTTATAGTTGTATGAAACATTTTTAAATGCAAATAAATAACAAAATATTCATTATGGACTTTAAACAAAATTAACAAATACAAATAAAAACTTTTTCGTAAATTTCAAATAAGAACAATAAAAAAAATGTCCCTCTCATTAATATCTCAGAATGATTTTTAAAAAAATATGCGAGACCCTTTATTTAAAAAGTCACAGAAAAAAAAAAAAAAACACGCCAGCCGCCAATGTGTATTTACGATATTGGTTACGTTAGTGGTTAGTTTTTCGTCTTAATTAATCTTTCAATCTTATAAATTATGTCAGTTTCTTATAATTATATATTTTTCCAATAAAAATACATTGTAGTAAGCACAATTGAACAAGAAAGTGGCAAGAAAATATTTATTTTCTTCATAGAATATCGAAAATGATTATTCTGGTAGCTGAAAATTCTATGCTCGTCACTGCAAACTATTTTTATTTTTTGAAACCAAATGGGGGGAAATTACTTTTCTTGTTCTAAATATCTCTAGATTTGTAACAAAGTATTAAAAAGTTAAATCAAGAGAACAATGCAAATAGCAAAAAAAAAGAAAAAATTCTGTTGAGAAACTGTTTATTTCAAACTGTTTATTTAAACAGTTTCAAACTGTTAAAAAAATTGTTTATTTCTTTAAGTATCATTGTTTAAAATTCATCTTTAACAACATAAATTTTTAAGAACTTTATATTTTGCTGAATTTTTCTATCACATTTGGCTGCGTTGAACATTTGAAGACAGTACTGTAGATTGTAAATTCCCTTTGTGGGAACTATTTGAATTTATAAAATGAAATTTGCGAACAAAGAAAAGCTTTTTGTTAATCTTTTTAATGCTTTTATGATTTTTCAGACAGTTGGAATATTATTAGTGTTGCACATAGTGTTGTTCAAAGAAACAGGTAACCTAAGATGATACATATGAATTTACAATTTAGTTACGCCAATCCAATTGAGGTAAAATAGTTCAATGAAATGAGTTCTCAAATGGAAACCATATGTTATATACTGCTAATATCACTGACACGTACATCTAAAGTGATGACGTTGGGAATTATAAAATAACTAACTAAAAATATAATAAATAAAGTTCTTTCTCGAGTCAGTTCTTTCTTGATTCAGTTCTTTCAAGGATTAAATTTGAAATTCAAAAACTCCACGCACCACTCCAAGACACCGTCTCTTTGATCACAGCAGAACTCAAATGCTCTTGGATCTCTGGTAACTTTAGTGCAGCGTTCGCAAATATTTCTTCTTTCAGAGCCAGGAGAACACAATAAAAGAAATCTTCTAGTTTCTTTTGTTGGAGCTGTTGATGCAGTTAAAATAATACAGCAAATTATTAATAGAGTGGCAACCACCTTCCATAAAAATGATATTCCTAGTCGACGCATTTTAAAATCTGAAAAAAAGCAAAATAAATTAGATTAAGATACATTTCAAAAGTTGCAAAATACAATATACAAACTGAACGTCAAAATATACCAATTCTTAAAAAATTCTAAAATATGTAACTTTAAGTGATAAAAATTCAGACCTTGAAAGAGCTCTATTGAATAGTTTCTAATAATTATTGCTTCAAGAAATCAAGTATTTTTAAATTCTCATTTCTAGAAAACTCTTTAAACAATTTGGTTCAAAATTTTTATTTTGACATTTTAATTTATCTCACACAAAATGTTAACTTTTATTAAATCAAGTATTGACAAAATTATAAATTTGTGTTAAAAATTATTTTTGCGTGGAATTATCTTTGGAAAAACGAGCTTTGTATTTGTAAGCTGAAATTATTTGATTCGCTTAAATATTTACAGATACAGTGAAATACGCAAAAAATAAAATCAACGTGGAAGTATTAAAGTAGAAATTTGAATGAATCTTGTTAATCTTTCTTAATAATAGCTATCAAATTAAAATTTCAGATTCTCCATCTGCATATATTTACTAACAAAATATTTTTCACAAAAAAATTTTTAAAAAATATTTTTTAGCAAAATATTTAAAAATAAATTATATCAGAGATGGCAGCTACTCCCGATTTGAATATTTTAAAAAACGGCAGAGAACTAAAACTGTCAGATTTTTGGTTAATTTTGTCAACTTTTTAAAAGACTCAACGCGTCTCAACTGTAACAAAGTGACGTATCGCGTAAACCTTCGAATTATTTAGAAGCAGTGATGAGTAAAAACCCTATGAATCGAATTTTTAAAATAAGAATCATACATTAAAAGACTCGAAAATACGCCCCTCGAAACAATTAAAGGATATTGAGGTTGTGGACTCATCATGCACCGGGAGATTTGTTTGAATGATTGATACATTATCGACAGACGTAGTAGGCTATATGAAATAAAAATAACATTTGTTTGTCAGAAAAAAATGCGTTTTATTGAGCATTTGGATGCAATGAAGCATTAGAGAAAAACAAATATACCGTTATTTTATCGAAGATTACGATATCCTTTAATTGTTTTTAGTGGTGTATTTCTCCGGCTGTCCAGAGAAAGTTGGCATCTCTGTTAGATTAATATTATTGCACATTGATTTCAAATGTGCTATCAGTTTATTTCTACAAGCTTCAGATTTTATGCAATTCAATATTATAGTCTGAACCAGAATTTTTTTTAAATGAACTTGGGTGACTACTAAAAGTCCCCACTTTTCTGGAACGTAGAGTGTGGTTGAAAAAATACATTTTAGTTTGTGAGGCGATAACTTAAAGTCCTACGAAGTGCCATTTTCAAAGAAGCAAACAAGTGTGCTTATAAGAACAATATGTATCTATAAAACAGTGCACATATATGAGCCTATATATTCCTTATAAAGTTGTACAGTCAGCAAAAATAAATAAATAAATAGAAAATGAATCACCCTTATAATTTCTGAACGGTTGGACGGATTTTCATTCTGTAAAGTGTCATAGCAATACCTCAAAGAAATCTCTTAAAACTTTTATGTAACAGTAAACTATAAGTGTGGTGGAATATGCTTAGTTTGATTAAAAAATGCCCATAATTTTTGTCTAAAGAAGCATATAATTTTTTATTGCATTCGATTCAATGTGCAAAAATAACCTCCGAAACCATATTTCATAATATTTTGACTATTAAGAGGCTTAAAAAAAGAGAATATTCGGTGTAAAAAATGGAATGTCACCAATACTTGGCATCGGTAGAAACAGATTTAGATAAAACATCGCTTGGGAATCGTGCTGCCTTTAACACGTTGAATGCTATGGGGGTCACCGGGGACCGGCACTGAGTTTGTTCGCAGCGCCACGCGGGTCACCGGTGACTGGTGAAGCCAAGATTATTAGAAACACATAATTCGAGTAAATTTTTAATATTTTTATATTATTATTGTTACTAAAATGGTTTGAAGAAATTAATTCAATATAGAAAACGCAAAAATAGTTTAATTTATATACACAGAGATGCCAACTTGCTCCTGACAGCGAATAAATATTTTCAAGTGGTAGTTAATTAATTGTAATTCTTGGTTTATTAAATTCAATTTAGTAGATTTTTATCCACCAATATTTCTAAACAATTCATTGGCTTATATAATTCACCACTTTTTTCAGATATGCCATGCTAAATCTTTTCAAAAACTAGCAAAATCTGTCTAATATTTTCAAATTTAGTTTGTAGTTATTTACCGTTTGGCCAGACGGGCAAGCCATTTAAAATTAACGTGGCTTTCAACGTATTAAGTAATTCATTGCATAGTCTTACTATTTCGTACAATGAAGTAAATGTGCAAATTTAAAAAATAAATAAAAATAGGTAGTAAGATTTTTAAAATTATTCATTGTGTGAACTTTTCAACCCACAGGGATGAGAAAATCTGACCCCAAATTAATAACATAAATGAAAAGTGGTAGTATGATTTGTCAGGTAATCCATTGAGTTAAACTATCGATCCCTGCCGTAAAGTAAATCTGAACCCAGATTATGATATAAAGAAAAAGTGATAGGAACATTTTTTTCCAAATATAAAAACTTGAAGAAAATATTTAACAACTTTTTTTTCTTTCTGGCTTTATGCTTTCAAATTGGTGGAACGATTTTGCTTAACAATTAACATAACATTTTATTCCCGAGATATTTCTTTTCTTGTATATATTCATTTAAATTGTATAAATTTTAAAAAAAATACTATTTTTATACAAAGAAAAAAAAGTAGTTGCCAGTTTTTGCCTTCGCTCACGGAAGAAATTTTTTTGTTGTATTTAATGTACTAAAATTCATCATTGAGTCAAAAATTTGTTTATTTTTGCCATCATTTATCAACATAAATGCATAATTATCAGATTATTTAAATGTTTTATTAATTTATATACTCTGAATGTTTAAATCCTTTCAAATCATATTAATTAACAAAAGTGACAGTTGACAGCTAAGTATAAAAAATAAGAACTTGCCATTGTTATAGAATATTCTTCGATATTTCATTGGCATTTTATCTATAACACTAAAACAAAATGACTGATTGCGAATTAACAAGAATGTTACGGTAAAAAATACAACTGCTCCACCTTTTAACAGTTTTTCTTTGATCAATGTTTTGAAAACGTAATCCTTTAAAATTTAAAAGCTAAAAGCATTTTATCTGAAATTTAAAGCGATATTGCGAAGAAAAAAAAACTTTTAATAAATCTGTTACTAGATTACTAATAAAAGCGGTTGGAAGTAAAATCTTAAAATAAAATCCATCATTTCAAGACAGGAAAAACTATTAAATTAAAAAAGGATGATACATTCAAAATTTCTAGGTTTTAATAAGATGTTCCAATTCCTATTTGAACTCTTAGTTTCTTCATTTTTTATTATTTTAAGTATTTCATTTATTGTGGTAAAATTTTGTGACAGTGCAAAATAAATTTGTTATATTTAATATTCAAAATTTGAATAAGAATTCAAAAGTAAATATTTATAAATATTAGATTATTTCGTTACTAAATGTGATATCTATGCATCCATTTACTAATTATTGACTGTTTTATCACATGCCAGAATTTTTAAGTATCTAAAAAAACTGATATCATTTTAATTATATCTGACTATATTTAACCCTATGAACCTCATAAAAAACGACTGTAAAGCTATAGTTATGAAATGGATCTTTTTTTTTTCGTTGACTGAACAATCAGACAAAAAAAAAAAAATAAACTAAACAAAATGTACCATTACTTAGACAAACTCTTTTCAAAACAAAACAACTTTCAGGCCTGAAATCCCTTCCACCCAAATTAAATAAGACCAAGTACTTGTATTAGGGAATAAAACTCGTTTTGGGTACATGCATTGGGCATCCTTAGCGTTATTAGAAGGCAATTTTAAATTCAAAAGCATGAAAAATGAACTTGAGATGAAGCATAGATATAAAAACCACCCAATTTAAAAAATTTATATTATAATCTCAATCAAAAGCATCAAGTTCAAGGGCAAAACCTATTGAAAATATTATCAGATTTAAAGTTTAATATGAAAAGCTTCATTCCATTATTTGCCTCAACTACTGTCAATCAATAATTTTGATGATACTCAAAACAAAATTTTCAAGGTTCTTTAAAATATTTGGTTGACATGAGGCGTGGTTAAAGATAACTTAAAATCTGTGATTATCATGATTTTTTTTTTCAAAGTAATGCGCCGAACTTAATAATACGCATAAGATTCTTATTTTAGTTTTATAAATGCATCGCAAAAATGTAAACAAATATTAGTTCTTTTTGAAATTTTTCCACTTGAATTTATCACGAAGCATTAACTTAGAAGCTTTTTCACCCATTTCCTGCTGATTCGCAATGTTTTGCTATGATGTGAAAAAATTTTTTTTATGGAAAAGGTTGCAAGGCAGTTGTGTTGAAACTAATCAGATATTTTACAGGGTTAGCTATAATACTAGTTTTAAACAGTTGCAGGGAAAAGATTTCATATCAAACTTTTATTTTTATTATTTTTTAATGTACTGTGGCTGCCCAGAATGTCTTGTTTCTGAAAAATAAATGTGTGATAAGACAAAATTTTAAAATCTGACCTTTTTCATTATACTGCCATTTTGAATAAAAGCTCTTGTACTCTTTCGGGTGACACTAAATGTAAAGTTATTATTTCTATTCCAAAATTGTGCCCGTTTCTATGTTCTGTATTATGTTTGTGTGTGCTCTGTGTTATGTATTATTAATTTGTTGTTTTTGTTACCAAATTATATTTACAAAACTTTCAAATATAATTGTGCTTAGTTTAATAAATTGTCAAAATTTTTATTGACAACTGAAACAACGCTATCGAATTTTCTATACATATAATGAAACAGAATTTTTATTTCTAACCAATGATGATGTTAATTACATGAATGCATTACGATTAAAATTAGATAATTTTGTTGTTTTAGTTAATTTTTATTTATTTATAAATCTATCTTTCTTTAAATACAATGCAATTTTTTGTCACACTTCCAAAAGGGTTAAATGCATGCATATCATAAATGCATTTCTCCAAAAAAACGTCCCTCGCCTTCAATTCAGTTAACTACCTTTAATGAACAAATTCACCAAGTTCCCTCAAAATTCTTGGTATTTACTACACATCAAGTATTTCTTTCCTCTGCCATTTTCAGAACCTAAGAAAATGTGTTTAAAAAATTAACGCACTTCGCTTCACTGCATCTCTAACACCCAATGGGGTTCCGAACTTATCCCCTCATTTAGATTGTAAACGCTTCAATCAGAAGTACATTAGAGTATGGCAGCCCAATCCTCTGCTCCGTGTCAAAATAACATCTCCATCTCCGAGCAATTCAAACAATCTATAACGCAGGCCTTTGAGCAGCAACAGAACTCCCATGTTGGACTCTCATCCCCTATTCTCCACAAAGAAGCTGGAACTGCTTCGCAAATACTCCTTTCAGCAGCAAATTTCCTGGTCCCTTGGCTCTCACTCCCCAATGATTCATCTTTTGTATAAATACCATTTTACCAGTTTTTTTTCTCTTTTTTTTCTTTCTAAATCCCACCTTTTTCTCATGTTTCAGGGCATCGTCAATCGATAAGAAAATACAACATCATTCATTTCCATATTCCGTCTTTTTTTTTTTTTTTTTACAGACCTTCCGAACCTCTGCTTCTATGTACATGACCTCCAATATCAAACTACGAAAAATCTCAACGAAATCCTCTTGCTTTATCATGAAACTCTTCACAACCTCTGGAAAGATTTTTAATAATTTATTTATTATACTTAATCTTTTGTCTTTTTGTAGTCTTAAATCGATATCTTCTACTGTATCTAAAATATTAATTTTTACACTGTTAAAATTATGTACTCTAAAATTATTCAATTCTAAGTTATTGATAATTTTATTACTGTTTATATCTAAACGATGCTGATTTATTCTAATATTAAGCGAGTTACTGCTTTGTTCAACATAATACAAAAACCACAGGTTAACATATTAATAAAATTTTTAATTTCGCAAACAGATTTCGCACTATCGTTATTTTGAATTATGTTTTTTGTCCATATTAAGGTAAATTTTACATCTTTTATCACCACACGCTTTAAAATTCTGGAATTGAATGCAATTTAAAAAATCTTTTGTTTTCAGAGCAACAGGCTGTCGATTCAAAGGTCCCCTCTGATTCGAGCTCTTCGTACCGGGTACAACATGTAGAGTAATTAAAATATTTGAAAAAAATTTTAACAGGTGGTAAAATAATACTGCTCGAACCTATAAAAATATTCTCTAAACGCAACATCCCAAACATATGAAATTATAAAAACAAATTAAAAACGAAAACAAAATATGAACTAATTAAGTTTAGTTCTTAATTTTCGTCATTTTTCTCTTTTCTTTTTTTCATTTTTGTCTTAATTATGCTATATATATATATATATATATATATATATATATATATATATATATATATATATATATATATATATATATATATATATATATATATATATATATATATATATATATATATATATATATATATATATATATATATATATATATATATATATATAGTGAGAGTGTTTAATTTTTAGCAGAAACAAAGATGCATAATGCAATAATAATTCACATAAAATATTTACGTTGAAAAATACGTTGCTTCAAGTTGAAATTTGTATTTTTAAGGAAGTCAGAGAAACAAAACCTTTGAAAGATTAGATACTTCCTTAATTATTTCAACAAAATATTACTATTCGCTTTCTTTAAAATTGTATCTGTATCTGAATTGGAACGAGAGATAAGATCTAGTTTCGTTTTGTTCTCTTGTTGCTTAAACTTAGAATACGTAATCAATAATTCATTGCTTCAACTTGCAAACGATTTTCTTAAACTAAGAAACATAATTTCATTATAATTTGAAAAACTATAACGGGGGGGGGGGCAGCCTGCGGCTCTTTGAAGGATTATTTGTCGCTCTCGATAAATGTACCTGAGTTCCCTTTTCATTTTTGTGCCATTATATTTCAAAAAATTATTATCGTTCCGTATGTGTTTCAAAATGTCTTTCAAATTACTGACAACAAATGTGAAAGACACGCAACCGAACGACGCATAACTACAATTGATACATCTCTTGAATATAATTTAAAAAATTATTTGAAGAACTGTATTACATTCAGCTTAGCCCTTGACGAATTGACAGATATCACAGATCTTCCGCAATTCACACGTTTATTAAGCACGGCAGTTTTCACACGGTTTGTTTCACCTGACTTCGTTGTTAAAGAAGAATTATTAGATTTAGTAGCACTTCTCTTGAAGCGCTACTAAAGCGGTCGATACAGCGGGTTGACTCTTGTCAACCCGCTGTATCGATATTAAAAATTCATTAGATTCCACAATGAAAAATTTTGATGTGCTTAATAAACTTGTAAGCATTACAACTGATGGAGCTCCGGCAATGCTGGGTAAAAAAATCGGTCTTATTGGGCTTTTAAGGGATGATTCTCAAATTCCACAATTCATACCGATTTACTGCATAATTCACCGAGAACATCTCGTTACAAACTATTTAAAATGTCCTGATGTTATGAAAACAGTGTTACACGCTGTAAATTACATTCGCACCAATGCAAAAAATCATCGACAATTCAAAAATTTCCTTAAAGAATTAAAGGACTAAGAACTTTTAAATGACATTAATTTCTTTTGCATCGTTAGATGGCTATCTAGCTACAATGCATTAAATCGTTTTGTAGATTTGTTTGATCCGATAACTGCATTTCTAAAAGAAAAGCAAATAACCTATTCAGAATTAGACGATGATGAGTAGTTACAGGACTTATGCTTTTAACCGATGACCGATGTCATGGAACATTTGCAAACACTGAATTTACAATTGCAGTGGGAAAGATAAAATAATATCTGACCTCTCGCAGTGTATATTCAGTTTTTAAACTAAATTACAACTTTTTCAAAAGGACATTAAAAATAAAACGTTTTGTCATTTTCCTCGAATTAAAATTTTTTTTTCCAATATTAAACAAGAAAAACTCAACGAGTATATAAAAATGCTAAAAGGAATATTGACGGAATTCCAAAATAGATTTCAAGACTTGAAATATTTTAAATCGTCTCTTAATTTTTTTCTGAATCCATTTGAAATTAGCATAATTCAAGGTGAGTTTTCCATTTCCAATATAATTATGGAAATGAATTATTGGATTTGGAATATTAAAAATGGATTAATTCCAATTAATCCATTTCCAATATTCCAAAAAGCATCTGGAGAATTAGAATTAATAGAGATGCAAGAAGATCAAGCTCTACAATTAAAATATAAGTCGACGTCGATTTCTGAATTTTGGAAATTTTTACCAGAATCGAAGTATCCTGAATTAAAAAAGGCTGCTTGTAGAATTATTTCAATATTCGGAACAACATACTTATGTGAATAATTTTATTACACTTTAAAATTTGTGAAATCCAAACACTGATCTGTATTAACTAACCAGCATCTCAAAGAATTTCTGAGAAGTAATTCTTTGAGATGCTGTCACCATCTATTCACCAAATTTTAAAGAATTATCAAGGGAAGAAAAATAAATGTGTTTAAATGTGTTGCACTTTTATTTATATGCTTTCAATAAATATAATTTCTGTAAAAAAAAAATTTTAATACCTTTTTGGCATACCTTTTAAATACGTATTTAATTGCGGCTAGTGAAAAATTTCACATTTTGAAAAATAGTTCGACTATCAAGGAGCTTAGCCACCCCTGAACTATACTTTAACTATTTTACTTTAATTTGTTTTAAGGAAACTGATGTTTTTTTTTTACTTTGATAGATAATTTTTTTCAAATTAATAAAAAGAATACTATATAATTTTAGGGTTCTTAAGCGCCAGGAAAATATTTTTAATTGATAGTAATATTAAGATAAAAAAACTGTATTTTATGGTACCAATATATATGAATCAATTTAAGTAAATGATCCAAAATTTGAGATTTTTTAATTCTAATGTGAATTATTATAAATATATTTAAAATATTGCGTAATGCTAAAACACAATATATTAAGTTATATCAAGAATTAAAAGTATTTTTTTAAAAGAAATTATCAATAAATTTTAAATACTGAATAAATAGTTCATCATTTTTAAAAATTTAAGAGAATATATCAGCATCAAAAAGTTTTAAAAATAATTCAAGCAATTTTAATGTAAATGTTGTATTTAAAACGAGATACAATCAATTAAACAGAATTGTAAATATGCCACAAGTTTTTTTTTATTAATTGCTTGTTAACATTTCACAATAAGTCCTTCAGTTTAAATTTTTTTTAAATCTACGAGAACAGCGGAAAAATTCTGGGTTCGCACTTCAAAAATGCGAGCATATAACTACAATTTTTTCGCATTTTGAGTACAATTTTATTTTTATACTTAAAGTAAAAGTAAAGTCTATGCTTATTATTTATTTCTTGGATTTATAAACTTAGTTTAAAATAATTTTGTTCAATACTGAAAATAAATAAATTAAACATATTCAGAAAAGTATGATAATTATACGATAAACTTTTAACGAACTAAAAAATATATTTCCAAACCTACCAACTTTAAATCTTTCCGAAGATGATTTTCTGCAGTTGTAGTAAAATGAAAATTGAATTACAGTAATAACCACAAAGAACTTTCTTATTTTTGTCAAAGGATTCAAAAGTAACAACGTATAATTATTATGCATTTATATAAATATTAATGCATGTAGTGATGGCCGAAATCACTCTAAATTAAATTTAGAAATTCAAGAAAAGCATAAATTTCGCTACCATTTTAAACATAAAGACAAAATTTTACACAAAATGCGTATAAGTTGACAGTTATGTATTTCTGCATATGACTGTAATTCATTTTTAATTTTACCACCACTAGGGAAAATTTTCTCCAAAAGATTAAAAGTTAGCAGGTATGCAAACAAAACTAAAAGAATATATGGCTTACCTTTGGCTGTTCTCAATTCAATTGCTCTAAATCACTAATCAAAGAGATTTAGTTTATTCTATTCAAAGGTACAGAACCGAGGAGAACAGGCGTTTTAAAGGATGGCATTGGTTCCATAGGTCCAATTATATTGCACTTGCGAACGGATTCCCCGATGGCGAAAATAATGATAACAGATTGAACTTTGAACTCTGACTTTCTGGCTCATCTTCGCTGGGGTTTTGAAATAATAATTTTTTTCTCCAATCAAATTTTAACGCCTTGTCAAAATATATAGATTTAGATATGAATCATTACTTCCAGGCCTGATATCGTTTTCTTTTTTTTTAAAAAACAATTTTTTTTGATCTGTACTGTTCCGGGTTTCCAGATCTTTCTTCCTGTTTATTCTTATCTGTTAAAGCCTTTTATTAGATTTCTGATATTAAAATATATGAAGGTGATTATTAATATCTGAATCTAAGTTCGTTTGCATATCTTTCTTCTTTTAAGAGTTATCGTTTTTAAATAATCTTATAAGTGGGTACTTAAGCTTGTAAATAACAGGTAAATATTTTCTAATTCTAGCTTCTTTTATCGAATCACGATGGCTTAATGGTTAAGGCACTGAATTGTCATTGTGACGGACTGGGATTCGGTCCCCAGTGGCAATTTGAATACCACCTACATCTAGATGGGTGGATATCAGCTTGTCTGTGAAGTAAAGGTGGTCTGTACCGACCACGTTGTCACAATCATACCGTTGATTATGAAATTGTGAAGCCTTAACCTCCTCATCTTCCTGGTCCACAACGGGCTAATGTGGGCATGTTTTACTTTTAGCTACATTTATGGCATCAAAAACGATACCATGATTTCATATTTAGGCGTAGATTTTTTGAATTCCAATTTGTTATGGAGAACACGAATATCCTGATTACTTACAAACAGGGAATTATTATACTTTTTACCGTTTAGCATAACTTCAACCTATAAACACTCATGATTCAAGGTTGCCATATTCTACAAAATTATTTTCCACACCGCTACATGTAAATAATTTAAAAGAAGTTCATATGAAACATCATTCATTTTGTTCATCTCATTTTATTCCAGTTCTCTCATACCACATAGATGCCAACTGCTCAAAGTATGACAAAATAATTTAAAAAACGATAGAGAAACTACAAACTAAAATTTGCAGATTTTCGGTAAATTTTTCCCACTTTTTAAAAGGCTCAACACGGCTTAACTGTAAGAAAATGGCGTATTCAATAAGGCTTCGATTTACTTAGAAGTTTTGCTGAGTAAAAACCTTATAAATCGCATTTACTATGTCAAGAATCATACATTAAAAAACTACCAGTCGGAAATATAAATCTACTGTCAGGAGAAAGTTGGTATCTCTGGTACCATAGTGCCAGGTGATTTTAACTTCAAACACACTGTATGGGGATGTTATAGAAGCAACTTAAATGGTCTACAACTAAAAAGCCTAGTCAGTAAATGTGAACTAATTGTAACACCACTATTTGAACCCACCTATATTAATTCCTAATAACAGAAGCCAAGGACATGACATACTTGATTTTTCACTGACAAATATTTAAGAACCAATCGTAGCTAGTTTTATTAGTGAACTTTCATCGAACCATTTTCCAGTTTTGATCATTCTGGGCATTCCTCCTGAGAGGAAAAGCTAACAAATTTCAACCACAAATTGGAATACCTACAAGAACACTCTTATCTTCAAAAAATCATCGCCAAAAATAGAAATAGCTCCCCTGATTTTGGTTAAGATTTAGAAAAAATTCAACAAGAAATAATTGATGCTTTTAATACCGTAATCAGCAGAAAGGCTTACCATACAAACTCCCACCTGACATAAAATTACTAATTAATCAGCGAAATTGGTGTAGATCTAAATACAAAAAACATCTGATCCTGGCTATAGATCAGAAATGTTAAATATATATCTATATCTATATTATCTATATAGTTAAATCTATCGAGTCGCAAGGTCCTCCATGTTCCCATAAAAAATTATACCTCTGAGGGTACTGAATTGGAGATTTTATTTTATTTTATTTTATAACCGTCGTTGAACAGCCGACCCAATTTCATGGGTTTACGACTACTTACGTTCAACTCCGTAGCCTTGTAATTTTGAACCAATCCAGAAGACAAGGAAACTCCTGGATCAGTACCCCCAGAGGTATTGATTTGTTGTGGGAACATGGAGGACTTTGAGACTCGACAGATTTAACGTGCATCAGTCACCATTTACTACACGGGGAATCTTCGGCCGGCGAGGATCGAACCCACGACCTTCTGGATATAGGCCCAGCGCCCTACCGACTGTATGTGCATTTTTCGGTTTAAACCTTATGATGATTTCTGTAAGCTTCAATTCTGCAGTTTCTTCTGTGGGATCAGGTTCTTTGTTTGTGCGTTAAAAGTGTTGACTTCAGTGATGACTTATTGATGGTTAACATTATCAAAGATTTTAGTGGTGCAAAACTAATTTTTCAGAATATCTGCAAAGATTTCTGCTCTGTCTGTTGTATATACGTACACGTCCTTTGGGCTTTTGAGTGGTTTGTTTACTGGTTTGTCTGTGCAAAATGCTTTTACTAGTTTCTAAATTGAATTGTCCGCAGTGTTTAGATCGCTGATTTTCTCTACTCATTGTCTTCCGCCATGATATCGGCACTTCTTGGAAATTTGTATGGAATTTGCACTTCTATTTAAAATAAGTATCCAAGGTTCTTTGATAGGTTTTCCTGTACCAGTTTCTCTGTTTGATTAATACTTTGATATCTGAAGGAAGCTTCAGAAAATTGGTTTTATAATCTTTCGCGACAGTGGAAATTCATTAAATGCGTCAACTATGGAGACCCAACTGATATTATACAATGGATGATAGTCGGATGAATGTTTGCGGCTTACACTAACAGCTATAGATACATTTAGGTTTGTGATTGTGATGTCAATGGATACAATTTGGTTCTAGGTGAGCTATTGACAAGTTTCTACAGATTGGTGTCATTTCTGTAAGCTCTATCACAGCCCCATGAGAAATGATTAGATTTGAGGTCTCCAATTCAAATGGTATTCAGAATTACTGGAAAGAGTCAAGTTATATCCAGTTCGGTGAGGGAGTGCCTTGGTGCATTGTTTATTCTGGTTGGTCTTGAGTATACTATTGTCAACATTTAGGAAGATGGGGATTTGTTCATAGTCTGCTGTATTTGATGAGTCGTATTCTGCGGTGTATAGGCTTTTTATGGCAAGTAGGGATACCCCCTCTCCCATTTTCATTTGCAATATCAGGAGCCCATCTCAAAATTGAATTGTTCCTTCCTGGTAGATTTGCTTAAAGATGAAGAGCTGTGGCTGAAATTATAAGAGAAAGAAAATAAAACTTTACATTGAAAGCACTAAATTTAAAGCATTGAATATTTATTTGAAATTTTGATTATTTAGTTTGAAATTTTTTTTAAAAAGTGTTATATCCTTTATATTAAAATTCTATGGGTAGATTTTCGGATCAATACCACCGCCAAAACTTCCTGGTGGCATCACAGAGGGAATGGAATAAGCTGAAAAATTTTAATTCATGGCAAAAATTATGTTCTTTAACTATATATATGCATAAAAACCAGAAAGTGATGTTTCGGTTCATTAAATATTCGTTAGCCTTAAAAAACGAATTCATTTTTTTCGATTCATTTTCAATCCAGAATTGAAAGGTTGTTGCTAACGAGGGTGAATAGATTATTGATAAAAAATAAAATCTAGATAACAAATATCAAATGCACAGAAAAGACATTACTTTCCGGTCCCCCTAATATATGTCAGTATCTGCTATATTTAATGAATTGAAATAAATTGGCATGTAAATTTTGAATCTAGTTAATATTGAAAACACATATTTTTCATATACTTTCACAGAAAAAAAAAACTATAATTTTAGCGAAAAAAGCATGACTAATTTTTTAACCATTAACTGAAATGTGCTTTCTTTGACGTCATAAAGACTTAACCTTGCTTATTTGATCCGTTTTCATTTCTATCATTAGAAAGATAACAATTTCACTTTTCTCAGACCTTGAAAGATTGAGAAATAAATGTGGTTATAGCGAAAATGTCTGTCCTTAAACTACTGTAGAATGTGGGTCAAGAAAAATGAATGAACCAGATGGATATCCGTACATATTTCTTCAACAAGGTCAACTCCTATTTTTTACAGAGTAAGGCTTAAAATTGACTCGTGCATATTACTTTTTAACCTTACAGTCAAAACCATTTTATTTTATAACCTTCGTTGAATAGCAGAACCAATTTTTTGGGTTTACGATTAATCATGCTCAGCTCTGTAGCCTTGTAATTTTGAACCCAATCCAGAAGACAAAAGAACTCATGGATCAAAAAATTTGCCTTTGTGAAGGATTTTTTGATAGAACTAACCCGTAATTGCGTTACATGGAGAGAAAGACCACGAAAGCCTCCCACGGTTAGCCTGACGACAGAGGGACTCTAAGCCATGATCCATCTACCACTGAGGATATTTTACGTCAGCACTGTGGTCGGTGCAAGCCGAATTTGGAATTCGTATCGACGAGCCATTGCTGGGATTCGAACCCGTGAACAAAATGCAATAATAACAATAAGGAACATTTTCTTTTTGCGATAGATTTTTTAACACATCTTAAGTACTTTTGTATCGCTAATTTCAAATCGTCTATCGGTTTCTTTCTACAAGCTATAGTTTTATGAAATTAATAATGTAGTCTGAATTTATATTCACTCGAGTTGTTACTAAGTGTTCCCACTTTTCTGATACGTAGCGCGTGGTATAAAGAAGGTAATAAAACTATCCAGTTTATGTTGTTATAAGTTCACGTTATAGTTCAGGTCATTTTTTTTGTCTTATCGTTATTTTCAAAGGAATAGACAAGTGAATATATGCGTGTGTGTGTTTTGAAAAAAATTTGCAGCTTTCAGAACAACACTAAATCAGATTTGAAATCCTCATGCATGAATTATGTAAGATTAAGTACTTGCATAAATGCAACAAAAGACAAAAGGAGTCGACAAATGAATATGTGTGTGTGTTTTGAAAGAAATTTTCAGCTTGCAGAACAAAACTAAATCAGATTTGAAATCTTCAAGCATGAATTATGTAAGATTAAATACTTGCATAAATGCAACAAAAGACAAAAGGAGTAGACAAATGAATATATGCGTGTGTGTTTTGAAAAGAATTTACAGCTTTCAGAACAACACTAATTTAGATTTGAAATCCTCATGCATGAATTATGTAAGATTAAGTACTTGCATAAATGCAACAAAGGACAAAAGGAGTAGACAAATGAATACATGCGTGTGTGTTTTGAAAAAAATTTGCAGCTTTCAGAACAAAACTAAATCAGATTTGAAATCCTCATGCATGAATTATGTAAGATTAAGTACTTGCATAAATGCAACAAAAGACAAAAGGAGTAGACAAATGAAGATATGTGTGTGTGTGTGTTTTGAAAAAAATTTGCAGCTTTCAGAACAACTCTAAATCAATTATGTAAGATTAAGTACTTGCATAAATGCAACAAAAGACAAAAGGAGTAGACAAATGAAGATATGCGTGTGTGTGTGTTTTGAAAAAAATTTGCAGCTTTCAGAACAACTCTAAATCAGATTTGAAATCCTCAAGCATGAATTATGTAAGATTAAGTACTTGCATAAATGCAACAAAGGACAAAAGGAGTAGACAAATGAATACATGCGTGTGTGTGTGTTTTGAAAAAAATTTTCAGCTTTCAGAACAAAACTAAATCAGATTTGAAATCCTCATGCATGAATTATGTAAGATTAAGTACTTGCATAAATGCAACAAAAGACAAAAGGAGTAGACAAATGAAGATATGTGTGTGTGTGTGTGTTTTGAAAAAAATTTGCAGCTTTCAGAACAACTCTAAATCAATTATGTAAGATTAAGTACTTGCATAAATGCAACAAAAGACAAAAGGAGTAGACAAATGAAGATATGCGTGTGTGTGTGTTTTGAAAAAAATTTGCAGCTTTCAGAACAACTCTAAATCAGATTTGAAATCCTCAAGCATGAATTATGTAAGATTAAGTACTTGCATAAATGCAACAAAGGACAAAAGGAGTAGACAAATGAATACATGCGTGTGTGTGTGTTTTGAAAAAAATTTTCAGCTTTCAGAACAAAACTAAATCAGATTTGAAATCCTCATGCATGAATTATGTAAGATTAAGTACTTGCATAAATGCAACAAAAGACAAAAGGAGTAGACAAATGAAGATATGTGTGTGTGTGTGTGTTTTGAAAAAAATTTGCAGCTTTCAGAACAACTCTAAATCAATTATGTAAGATTAAGTACTTGCATAAATGCAACAAAAGACAAAAGGAGTAGACAAATGAAGATATGCGTGTGTGTGTGTTTTGAAAAAAATTTGCAGCTTTCAGAACAACTCTAAATCAGATTTGAAATCCTCAAGCATGAATTATGTAAGATTAAGTACTTGCATAAATGCAACAAAGGACAAAAGGAGTAGACAAATGAATACATGCGTGTGTGTGTGTTTTGAAAAAAATTTTCAGCTTTCAGAACAAAACTAAATCAGATTTGAAATCCTCATGCATGAATTATGTAAGATTAAGTACTTGCATAAATGCAACAAAAGACAAAAGGAGTAGACAAATGAAGATATGTGTGTGTGTGTGTGTTTTGAAAAAAATTTGCAGCTTTCAGAACAACTCTAAATCAATTATGTAAGATTAAGTACTTGCATAAATGCAACAAAAGACAAAAGGAGTAGACAAATGAAGATATGCGTGTGTGTGTGTTTTGAAAAAAATTTGCAGCTTTCAGAACAACTCTAAATCAGATTTGAAATCCTCAAGCATGAATTATGTAAGATTAAGTACTTGCATAAATGCAACAAAGGACAAAAGGAGTAGACAAATGAATACATGCGTGTGTGTGTGTTTTGAAAAAAATTTTCAGCTTTCAGAACAAAACTAAATCAGATTTGAAATCCTCATGCATGAATTATGTAAGATTAAGTACTTGCATAAATGCAACAAAAGACAAAAGGAGTAGACAAATGAAGATATGTGTGTGTGTGTGTGTTTTGAAAAAAATTTGCAGCTTTCAGAACAACTCTAAATCAATTATGTAAGATTAAGTACTTGCATAAATGCAACAAAAGACAAAAGGAGTAGACAAATGAAGATATGCGTGTGTGTGTGTTTTGAAAAAAATTTGCAGCTTTCAGAACAACTCTAAATCAGATTTGAAATCCTCAAGCATGAATTATGTAAGATTAAGTACTTGCATAAATGCAACAAAGGACAAAAGGAGTAGACAAATGAATACATGCGTGTGTGTGTGTTTTGAAAAAAATTTTCAGCTTTCAGAACAAAACTAAATCAGATTTGAAATCCTCATGCATGAATTATGTAAGATTAAGTACTTGCATAAATGCAACAAATAATATGCTCGTCAGTGTAATTTTACAGGGAAAAAAACCTGATCACCTTTATAATTTTTGAGCGATTGGTCGGATTTTCATTCTGTAAAGTGTTAAAACATGATAGCAATATCTTAAAGAGATCTCTTAAACTATGTATAACTGTCTGTCTGTAACTGTAGTGGGATATGCATATTTATACCAAAAATAGCACTTTTCTGAAGAAACATATTATTTTTTTATTGCATTCGATTTAGCGAGGCAAAATAATCTCCAGAAACCAAATTAAGGGAAGGCTGTAATTTCTTAAAATTCTAAAAATTAAAAGCAAATGTAAAAACAAATGAACAAAAGCCTGTAAAGACAAATGAACAAAAGCCTGTGAAGACAAAAGCCCTGTAAACCAAGCTATACCAGCTACTTATTTTGATACTATCATTATATTTATTGATGTTACAAGTCGTTATCCTCTCGAAATGCGACAATTTTAAATTTAAGGCATTCATAATATGACATCTAATACGCCAATGTTCATTCAAATGATTTAAAAAAATTAATTTGCTTTCTTGTAAAGGTGGTGGATTCATAATTATATTTTTATTAATTATTCTAGACACATCTAAATGACACATCATCTAGACTCATCTTTTTTCTATACGTGATGTGCTCTTTTTTATACATTTTAGTTATAAAATTTTAAATAAGATGACATTAAGCCTATGATATATATTTTACGATATTTTACCACAGTTTATTTTATTTATTATATTTATTATAACTTATTATAGGCCGGGATAGCCTGATCGGTAGGACGCTGGGCCCATGTCCGAGAGTTCGTGGGTTCGAATCCCGTCAGCCGAAGACTCCCCGTGTAGTTAAGTGACTGATGCACGTTAAATCTGTCGAGTCGCAAAAGTCCTCCATGTTCCCATAACAAATCAAAACTTCTGGGGGTACTGGATTGGAGATCGGTCGTTCTCTGATTCAGATCAAAATTACGATCTGTGGATGAATGAATGGATGTATGAATGGGTCCGACCTATAAACGGTGTGACGTATGGTGTGGCAGAAGTCGAATTCTTGGCCATAGATGGCGCCACTGGAAAACAAGAACAATCGCTTCCCCACTACCTTAACAGGCACACGTCAACAACAACAACATTATAATTTATTTTATTATTGCTTTAAATTACATAATTTGAATAAAGAATATCGCAAACATTAACTTTTCATTTTTCGTGAAATATGTTAATTAATGTAAATTTAGTTTTTATGGGCGCCTTTCCAATATTTATCTTCATTTCATTTACCTTGATACAATCATTTTATTTTATATTATAACCGTCGTTGAACAGCCGACCCAATTTCATGGGTTTACGACTACTTACGTTCAACTCCGTAGCCTTGTAATTTTGAACCAATCCAGAAGACAAGGAAACTCCTGGATCAGTACCCCCAGAGGTATTGATTTGTTGTGGGAACATGGAGGACTTTGAGACTCGACAGATTTAACGTGCATCAGTCACCATTTACTACACGGAAAGTCTTCAGCCGGCGAGGATCGAACCCACGACCTCTTGGATATGGGCCCAGCGCCCTACCGACCATTCAAAAAGTGACATGTGATACGCCGATGTTCCTTCAAATGAATGAAAAAAAATTTATTTGCTTTTATTGAAAAAATGGTAGATTCAAAACTGTATTTTTATTATAATTTCTAAACTCATCTAAATCAAACTGGACAAGCTTTTCTTTATATGCGCTTTGCACATTTTTATACACATTAGTTATAAAATTTTAAATAAAACAATATAAAAATATAGTGTTTTACGATATTACAATGTATTTCAACCTTGATGAAAAGTTAATGACTGTGCTCAGTACTACAAAAAAATATTTTTTGAAACAGCTGTATAAATGATTTTATAAATAATTTTATAAATAATTGTCACTTTATTAATCATTTTTTTAAAAATTATGATTTGATTTACTCGCAATCTTTATTGACAATGACTAAGACACTTGAATTGAACAAATTTCCAAACTAAGTAAAAGCTAGAATGACATTATTCTGAATATCCCTTCTTGCAGTGTACTTTTTTCCAGCCCTTTGCTTATCCTTGAAATTGTTAAACATATTTACAAACAATTGAATATTGTACTAAATTTTATCGTACTTTTTTTATACAAAGAAATGATATAGTCTCAAGGAAGATATTTTTCTGCTGTAATTGCGTAACTAAAACTTTGATAAAGGGACAAAAATTGATTTATTTGTAAACATATAAACAAAATTATCAGATTCTTTTTTTCTTTTTTCAAAACACGTCCATAATCAAAGAATTTCACTGGGAAACGCTTTTTTTTATTTGTAACGAGAGTAACATAGAAAAGAAACTTTGTTTTGTTAAAATTCATGCATAGTTTTCTTCAATATTTTAATAGTATTTAGTTCAAAATATTGAAGCAGCTGATAATGAATTATCTAAAATTTTATTGTAAAAATTTCAATTGCTGCGATCTTTAACAATATAACCTAATCCAGGTTCGGAATCCTGAGTAAACTTTTAAAAGCTGTCGCTTTATTATAGCTAAAAAACGTTTTAATAAATCTGTTGCCAAATTTCTAATGAATTGGAAGTATATTCTGAAACACATAATTGAAAGAAATTGAAAAATATCAAATCATAATAAGATGCTTATCTACCAGTTTTCTATATAAAATGCTTAAGAATATTGGCGTTTCTTAATTTCACAGATAATACTGTCGCTTCGCGACCCTGGTTTCCAATAAAATTAAAACACTAGGACAGATAATACTGAACAGATAATACAAATTAGAGAAAGACATCACAAAGATACTTTCTGGGGCATGACCGGATTCGAGCCCGCTATCTTCACGCTGCAGAGTGTTTGACGGATTGGCGATAACGCTCGGTCAGGTCTCGTAAAACCTTTGTAACAACTTTGTCGGTAACAAAAATAATACCAATATCGATATTTTAATTTTTTTTTTTTGTGTAACCACCACTGAAAATTATTTTCCAAAGAAAGTATATATGCATGAAAATTCCTGCTTCTAATCCATATACTTCCACAACTTCAACTAAAAATGTTCAATATGCCAGTACTAATAGTTAAAAAAGCAAATTATCTTGGCCTTATAATCAATAGCAAACTCACCTGGAATGATCATATCATAAGCACAATAGGTAAAGCAAATTCAGCAATAATAGCCATACAACCATTGACCGGTTAACGCCCAGCGTCATATATTTAGGACAGTTCCTTTTTTCAAAGACATTCATTGTGGTGGGAAACTTTTTTTCAGTATCTTCATTTATTTGGGTGAATTAAAGGATTCTCAGATACCACAATGATTTAGTTATTTCTGATTAGATGTAGAATTCTAAGGAACAAGAACTTTTTGATCTATCAAAGACTCTTTGAATGCCTTAACAGTAGAAAAACCAATTAATTTCGATAATATATTATACCACTTTTTCCATAAAACCACTTTTTGTATCATTTCAATTTATACATTCGGGACAAAACGGGTTAATATATAATCAGAATATGTCACTTAAACTAAAGAAGCTACTGTATACAGCAATGATCCGCCCAGTACTTACCTATGCCTCACCTGCCTGGACAACGATACCTCAACATCTACTGAAGAAATTAAACCAATGCCAAAACAAGATCCTTAGAAAAATAACCTGTGCAAGATGGTTCATCCGGAATACCAATATTCCGTATGAACCATCCGGCAGACCTCAAAATACCAACTTTATCACAGCATATATACAAGCTAAACGCAGATTTTTTCGATAAAGCCATAGAATGCAAAACAGCAAATTTTAATGAAATCTTTAAATTTGAAAATTATGTCAAAGATAAAAACTACAGACCAATAGCTGCACATTTCACCTCCGACGCCTCATATCATAACTATCAAAACAAATAATTTCATCAACCTTTCTGAAAATAACGTTTCCTCATACTGATACAATTCTGAACAACTCCAAAATCAAGCAAACACAGTTTAGAGCAAGCAGCTCATTTTATTTTTTGATTCCTTTTAGTTATTCTAGCAAAGTGCTTGAAACATTCATAAAAGCAACTCCACTGCCTGCTTACCTCAATGCTCAACCAAAACAGTGTTAAAATTCCAGATGAATGAGATAGGGGTCGCTTCGCGGCCTAGGTGCCCAATAAAATCAAAACACTAGGACTAGACTTCTAATCCATAGGATATTGGCTGCTAAGCGGCCCAGGTGCCCAGCTAGCATAACTAAAGAAGCTTCTAATCCATTTAACGATTAAGTGGCATGTTAAAATAAGAAATATCTTTTAGTATTAACCTAAATTTGCTACCACTACTAAAACTTTTCAATGACAGCGAGAACCCTGTGTTAGTTTAATGTAAATTGGCCATAATTTTTTATAGGCTACCACTGAATAATAGAGAGACATGTATATCAACAGTTACTGTGCACATGCGCAAAATTTATACTGCGCTTTAGTATGATGTGCAACCCAGAAACGAGTGGAATTACCAGGACAACTTTAGGCCATAACAGATAGACAACTATAGGATATAACAGAGTCACAAACAAAGTAGTTACCGGACTATCTATAGCGTATAAAACCTTTTCTTTGTCCTTGATTTTTTTTTTTTTTTTTTTTTTTTTTTTTTTTTTTTTTTGCAGTCTCGTGTAAATATGTAAATTGATGTACATATTTTCTCTATTATTTTCTATTTTATTACGCCAGCGTAAATGTTAATATTATTCTAACCCTTGTAAATATTATATTCTAATCTATTTAAATCTCAGTTATGTTAAATTTCCTATAGGCTTCATCACAAGTTCAATCCTTTTCTGATGAATTAAGATAGTAAACGAGAATATCTAAAATGTCACTATTGTTTTTTATGTTAGCTCAAATGGAATGTTTTTAGTAGTCGTTGAGAAATTTATTTGGCCTTGAATCTTTTATTTCTAATATAACAATTCTCTTTGACAAATCATGAAGATATGCTAACGCTTTTAATATTAGACCGATTCCTGTTGTCTTTAAAAAAAAAAGTTTAATTATTACGACCGAAATGTTTTTGTTAAGATGTTGTTGATTAGCATTCTTGGTATAAAACAATATTTATATAACTACGCATATTATTTCGTAATAAGTGACTCATCAGGGACCTAAAAAGCACGAGCCTAAGCACGAGGCTCAGTTAAGAGAGAATTCATAGAGATTTAAAAAAAGAGTCATATCATTTTGCCAAGATAGAATTAAAGGAGATGATAATATATAGAAAATGTTAAGCGACTTATTTACTTCGAAAAAAAGGGATTATCTTTTAGATGAAGTGGTGATTTGTAGAGAAAGAACCTCTTCAAATTTAAGATAAACTTTTTCACATGAGCCTAGTGTTTATGAAAAATAATATTTTAAGGAAGTAATCATGAGTTTGTACAGGTGATTCATAAGAAGTAATTACGCGTTCTTTCTTGTTATATTTTTTTTACTCTGCATCAAATTTTCTTTTTGACACCCTCTGATCCAGCTAGCTGTTCCCTTTTTCGGTTTTCATTAAAATATATGAAAATATTGGTAGTATTTTTATGGTTTAGGGAAGGGGATTTTTTTTAAACAAATTTACAGGAATTGTATTTGCGAAGAAATAAAAATATTTTATTAATGAAACAAAAACGAAAAATAATGTAACATTTTAATAGCATGTTTTATTGGAACAATATTTTGAAGAATTAATTCTATTTAATTTTTATTTTTTATTGTAAGAGAAATAAAAAACATACCCAGTTTTATTTTAGTGATGCTCTCTATTAAATCAATCTTCATAAAAGAATAATGTAAACTTTACTATGAAGATTTTTTTCGAAATTAATAAAGATATATTATATACTACAAAAACAATAAGAGTATTCAAAAATGCTATCACCCTTTAAAGTAATAATTTCTTGCACATGAAATAATTGATATTTTTAAAATTTTAAAGGAATCGGAAATTCGTTAGTGCCAAAATATATTTACAATTGATCTAAGGAAAAAAGTGTATAAATGATGGGATTTTTCTTATCACTAATTTTAAACTCTATGTCACTTATCTTATGTCACTAATTTCAATTCTAAATGATATTTATCTACCTAAAATCTAACCTTAATCTATGAAAATATCAGATTATATATGATAATAAATGATAAGTAATTTTATCTGATTTAATGATCAGTGATTAAAAGTAAATTAAGAAAACAATTGAAACTTATTATGTAAGTTTTGACTTCTTTTTATCAGTTCAGACTGAGAACCTGGAGTTTACCTGAATCTTAAAACAAGTTTAGAAGAAACTATATAAAAAAATTAAGTTTGAAAGTATTAGTTTCATTACTAGAAGCATTTATTGTAAAACAATTTAGAATTAAATATTGAATTTTTTTCTTGTGTTTGCAATGTGTTTGCAATGAAGGTGAACATCACCTTCGTGGAAAATTGATTAATATTCCTTTATATGATTATATGAGTACGTAAATACTTCATACTTCATTTATTATGGAGATTATAGATACCTTGATTCTCTTAATAGTAGAATAATAAGAGCAATAAATGGACTATGTACAATTTTGAAACATATTTTATTAGTAACTTAAGTGCAGACAGATTGTTCTGTAAAAATCACACACGCTTTTCATGTATTTCATTATAACACAATTTTAAAAAAATAAAATACAGTGATATATGAAATATAATGGAAATGCTTATTTAATTTACTAATGCGATTTTGAACTATCTTGATTTTTTTCCGCATATTTTGAGCGAGATTTCCTTTTTTTTTCTTTTATCCTTCTTCTTTTTATTTATTTATTTTTTTTTTCTTGTGTGTGCTTCTCACCAACTGGCGGACACCTAGAGGGTATCATTTTACTGCCCCTGGCAACTCCAACTCTTCTTTGCCTTATTGAAGAAGGCTGGACATTAATTTTACCTTTTAAGGATTTACAATTCTTAAGGATTTACAATTCAAAGGAACAATTATTTTCTTGATATTGCTTAGAATCCTTCTTGTCGTGTCAAATTTCTTATGGCATCTTTGTTGAGCCTAAGACATTAAAATTATTTTCGACGAATTTCAAGTATCAAATACCTTTAAAATTTACAATAAATTATCAAAATCAAGCAAACTAGTAAATAATTTTAATATTGTTTGTATGAAGTGTCTCATTATCCGTAAATTATAAGACATTCAAAAATATGAAGAAGAAAAAAGATCACTCTTTTCTTGAAATATTTATAAACGAAATTTTTAATATTTTAAATTTTCCATCGTGGAAATATTATTCTTCATATTTGCTGTCATGGAAACAACATTGTTGCAAAATGTCTTACTAAAAAGAAGACGAAAATGAAATACCTTATCATAGCTCCCTAAACTTATAGTTTAAATGATTAGAAAGTCGCATACCAGAAACAAATGCGCTGGCTAATATAGGTTATTAGAAATTAAAAAAACTACTGTGACTTTACTACTTCTGATTTTAATGCTATAACTTCAACCTCCTTCACAGTTACTGCTTAATTTATAAATTTATTCTCTACTTTATTTTCCCCTTCCCTTTTAAAATGTCGAAGACTTTTTCTGTATTTGTAAACTATGAAATAAAATATTAATCTCATTGCATATATACTGCTAATTCACTAAAATTGGACATTCTCTATTAATTCCCTAGTTTTAATAGTCCTTTATGCGATTATTAATTATTTACTCAAAATTATAATGAAGGAAAGTTTGATAAAAATAAAATTAAACTCCCGTATCATGCAAAACTTTATGACGAAGTTATTTATATACCGTTTTACAATTGTAAAATGAAATAGTTATTAAATTCTACTAGCATTTTAAAAAGCAATACTCAAATATTCAATGAATTTTATGCACATCATTATAAAACTGTGTATAATGAACATATACAACTAGAATATTTAGTACAAAATAGTTGCTAAAAATTTTCTTAAGCGTTAATAAGTATTAACTTTTTGCTAAATAGTCTCTGTAAAATTTAATAATAACTGAAAATTAAATAAAATTTTAGAAAAAAATTTTTTAAATTGTAATTGAGCAGAATCATTAAGTTTAATTAAACAGAATAGAATTGGAAACAAAGTCTTTGCCATGTAATAAAAAAAAATTTGGAATATTTTAAGTAAACGTTGTTCAACTTTAATGTAATGATCGTTTCATTCTTAAGGATTAAAAAATTATTGTGAAATTATTAAATTATTCATTTTAATTGAGGTGGTGAGAGAAGCGAGTAGGAAAAGGAGTTCACTACTCTAAATACATTTAAAGTTATGAAAATATTGTAGTGGTTATGGAGGTAATAAATATAATTTTTTCATCTTAGTTTTATAACGACCTTTTAAAAAAAAGCACATAAACGCATTGACACTTAAAGAGACAATCGATTATGTCGGCGCTATAACAAGGAGGTTCTTTTTTTTTAAATTTATTAATAGGCAAAGAATAAAACTTGTTAGTAACAAAAATTAATTAGTTTAAAAATCTTATTTATTTTAAATACTGCACTTAATTTATCATTTAGGTATAGTTTTATACACGTAAAGTATTAAATTTTACACACTTTATGCAGAATTTGTCATTAAGTCATAAATGAGAAATAAATTATTAATAATTTAGCTTTACAAATTTATCTTTTATTTTTGTGTATGCAGATATTAGTTTGATGGCTATATACATACAGGATACTGAGGACTGCAGAGCACTGGCAGTCCTCAGTTTTTCTAATATCAGGGAAGCATTTATTATGACTGTATTGCTGGCACACATGGTCTTTTCTAAGAGGATAAGAAAAGCTCAATTTAATATCAAATTATTCGAATATGAATAGTAACAATTATAATACAGTTAAAGAACACGTACCAGCAAATAAACTTTTTCGTCTCATTTGGACGAAATCTACATGAAATCCATGAAGTGCAGTTATTAATGCTGAATGCTTTTATCCAAGCTTGGATGTAATTATATGAATTAATAGAAGAGCGAATCTAGATTATTTTCCAATCATTTCTGGCAATGACATTCGAGAAATGTTTAGGAAGATCCGCTTCGTTGAAACTATAAAATGTTGCGTCGATATTTAACTTAGTGAATGATAGATACTATACCGAAAACAAAACAAAAACATGGACCCACAGCTGTTTCGCGATTGTGGAGCGTACTCCTTCAACGCCAATTGAAATTTTCGCCAACTGTATATCATTCTTTTTTTTTTTTTTTTCTGCAGCAGGCACTGAAGTTTTCGTTATTGACCTCGGAAGATGCCGGAAGTGTTGCTCATGTAACGTTACCCAGTGGACATGTGAACCTAAGTCACGGAGGCGAGCTACATTATCCACGCCACACTGCCACAGATACCCGTTTATAGGGTTGGCCAAATTCACACAATAGAAAACAACTCACAAAGAGAAGCATCCATGCCCTGAGTGGGACTTGAACCCACAAGCATTGTCTTCACAGTCAGGCACACTGACCACTCGGCCACCTGGCCGGCATGTCTGCACCTTTCTAAATCAAACATCATTTAGCAATTGACAAAAGCGCCAATTAACAATAGCTCCTATCTCTCCTTCCTTCTCTGGCACATCCCATTTTCCTGTAATGTGATTCTTTTAATTAACATTGATCGTCTTCCTGAGTTTCGATTTATATTCAAATATAAATGAGGGACATAAAAACTAATAATAAATAAAAGTCACAATGGAAGAAGTTAATCAGATAGAGCCCTTATCTTCATTAAACAAGAAAGTTGATTGGTTAAAACAAAAAGAGTTTATATTTGAAAACTCACTATATAGAGACATCGTAGCGTTACTTAAGGGACTGAGAAATAATTTTTCCTTTAAATGTACCATTGAACAAGAAATTTACTTTTAGTATTTAGAGCCATCAAGGTCACAAGACTCTAAGAGGCTTCACGCTAATGATATTCAAAACATTTTTCAGCAAATAAATAATTTTTTAAAATAGCGCAGTACTGATAATTCGAAAACCTTTTTGTTTTATCATAACGATGGAATGGGAAAGAACGCAATAGTGTTCTCAAGTCTAGGAATCAAAATTAGATAATTAGAAAATAAGATTTATGTAAAAAAAAATTTAGAAGGATATTTGATCGGGGCCTTTAAATGCAAAATAGACGCACATGTTTGGTACAGAAAACATGAAAATTAAATGATGGTATATGAAATGTGGTCAAAAAAATTCACAAATTAAATTAGAGAAAAAAATTTTTTCAATAATAATGGTGAAAATCTTAGATCCTAAGCCATTCTATCCTAGAAACATTGCAAGAGGAGAATATTTTTTTGTTAGCACTGATTTAACTAAGCTCGGTTTTTCACTAAAATGTTAATGTTTTAATTTTGAATTTTCATAGAGCGATTATCACGGTGTCTTAATTTTATGCTTTGAAGTATGTTTTTTATAACTATTCTAGTATATGTATTAATGATCGTAATTAATTTAGGTGAGAATAACTTAAAAAACTGGTAGAAACTACGTTTTCATTCATTATACTAATGATATTTTTATGATATCAATAGCATTTATGCCTATTTATGATAATTTAAAAACTCCTATTTGAGGTAATCAATTCTGAAACTAACGTGAAGCAGTTTTGTAGATAAAATTTTTAAGTAGAAACACTAAGAAATTTAAAGATATAAACTAAAATAAAAACTTTAAGAACTACTTTTTTAAAAATGCTTTAAATTAAAAAATAGTTTTAATTTTTCTCAGGCCTAAGTTTTAGCTTTAGGCCTCAGAAAACTAAAGTTGTTTTCTATTTAGCCCACGTGAAAAATGTTGTTGTAATAAATTTAATTTGTTGTTTTTAAATGTCTATAAAACATTTATAAGTCCGCTATTATTCTTATCTGCACATTTTTGATAAATTAAGATCAGAGTAATTTTATCTTAGATTGCTTACGAATTAATAATAAAAAATAAATGATGATAAACGTAGCAAATTTGAATCAGAGGTTGATTATTAATAAAAAAAATTTTAAAATAATCTTACTTGCTTCCACAATTTTAAATCAATTAACTATGACGTGAAAGCAGGCAATTAAAATTATACATCCATTATATTTACAATCAAAGTAATAAAATCGGTCTATAGACATAATTTTATAAAATAATCCACCTAGTCGTCAGCTATATTTCGCGCTTTCCCTTAAGAGGCAATTAAAGCTTTTAACTTATTCAACTGCCACTTTTTGCGAGATGTATCTGCTGTTGGCGAAAAAAGTACGATTTCTTGTTTGTTTTATGTTCAAAATAAAGTTCACCGACGTGAATTGTATAGAACTACATAATTATTATAATGTATAACATTGGGGAGCATTTTTTTTGGTTTCATGAGATTTTTATAACAGATCATAGATACTTTTGTATCACTGGTTTTGAATCTGCATGAATGAAACAAAAATTTTTCCCCCTATGTAATCGATTTATACTAATGCTTGAAATAAGAGGTAAATATTTTAAAATGATGTAATTTTCTGAAAGGCATATCAGCCTTTTTCAATTTAACTCTTTTTTTGGTAACAGAAAGCAAGTGTAAAAGTTTTAAATTTCCCTAGCTTTTTTTTCGCTCACGTAATACGCTTGATCAATATTTCAGTACTTATGCATTCCTTTGCTGTTACAGGACATTTGATCAATGTTTTAATTGTTGAAGCTACATTCCTTGATACTACCGGTCACTTAATTAATGTTTTAATTTCTATAAAAATGTGGTTTTTTGTTAATGTTACAGGACTCTTGATCAATGTTTCAGTATGTACGGAAATTGCAATTTTTTTGCTGTTATAAGACACTTAATCAACATACCAATATCTATTAAAATTACATTTTGTTTTGCTTTTCTCCGCCCAAACAGAAAATTATCAGAAATTGCGCTATTTTTCCGCTCATAGATTTACTCGATCAATGTTGCACTAATTATTCAAAATATCGTTGCTATGGCACTCGGTCAATTTGCTGTTTAAGAAGAATTTTTTTTTCCAATGCCCATCCGATTGACCAGCGTCATTCAGGTATCAGTAGGGCAGATTTGTTGGCTACTCTTTCATATATTAGGTAGGCCAAAGGTGCTCCCACGGTTAAGGAGAGAGCATCCATGCCTTGTCGAACCCAAGACCTTTGAGATGTGAGGTCAGTTCCTTGACCACTACAGAGTTCGCTTAAGCAGAAGAAAAAAAGAATATGTTCTATGGGTGCCTTTTAAAACAAGCCTGTGAGTAGATTAATTTAGGTAGTCAATCTGTAACAATTGCATAGCGGCCAACTCTACTGGATTTTGTCCGTTTCTCTTGGTTTTTGTACATTTTAGAAAATTCTCTAAAATTAAGTATGTTTCCTAAAAAAATCCCTACTGAAATAGAATTTTTGCATAGATTGTTTGCTTGAATATTTACACAAGTATTACTCACACATAATAATGCGAGCCTCATTTATAAAAATCAGTTAAAAACTGTTTTATCTAAAATGTTTATTTTTATGCAGAATTTCCTTTTTAAATTAATTAAAAAATCTTTTAACTATCTTTGATTAATTAAATGCCTATTACTATTAAAAATTATGAGTAAACGTAATACATAACATTTCAAGTATATTTAATGTCAATCACAAATGGAAAATATTGCTGTTTTTCTATTTTGATAACCATAAAATTGCCTATGTATAAAACATCTTGCACATTATACAACAATCATCATTAAACTTATATTATTTCATAAAATCTACTGCATTTTTTCTTATCCATGTTGACAGCTATGCAATTGATGAAAAGACACCATTCTGTTTTTCCTTTTTAGTCTTAACCAGAGTACCTAATTTTATAATTTTTTTTTCTTCTTAGTATTAATAAAAATCTGATTAAGATAATCGTACATGTAAATTTTACACAGATAGAGAGTGTTATCAGATGATGACGTTTGATATGATCTAAGCAAGTCGTTACGTCAAGATTGTCGTTGAAATTATGTCTTATTTCTGTAGAAAAGTAAGGTCAGAATATTTTGCAATACAAAGAACTAGAAATTATGTCCAAAATAAAATAAAAAGTTAAAGGGTGGATTATGCTTAGGTCATTTACGTAGGACAGGAATTCAGGTATTTTTTCAATATCGTAATAATCGATGACGCAATTGTTTTATCTGAAGCACTTACCTTTCGATTAAAAAAATTTTTAGTAGTTTCGGAAAATTTTCGCGCTTTTCACTGCCATTATTCAAAAACTTAGATGAAACAAGATGAAATTTTGTACATATCTAAAGAAATACTTAAGAAACATTCTGATATTAAAAAGTTATTGATGCTATTATTTGTTTTAGAGTTATTTTACATCAAAGTTAAAGATTTTCTTCTTGTTCGGTTTTATGTAAGTCAGCTTAGTGAAACTATTAGCTGGAGCATTGTGAATTTTTTACAGCCACGTACTTTTATGACTGAAAATTTGTAACGTTCCGAATTAATTTTGGAGTGATTTAATAGTTTATATCGATAATTTTTCATATTTTAACTGTAGAAAAAAGATAACTAATGGCATAAATTTTTGCTTTGTTTTTTATACTCTTGTGACTGGAGATAAAAATAAACTTGCAAACTTTTTTAAAAATTTCTATTTACTTTCAAAATTATTGAATGCTTAACTTTTGGATGCTTTTTATATAAACCAGGTAGGTTTATAGAAAATACGCAATTTTCACGTCTTTGGGGCAAAACCAAAACCAACTATTCCTTTTTCATTAAAAAAAAAGTTATTGGATTACTTTTTTAATAGGGCTCAATGTTAATTATAAAAACATCTTCGATTTTTTGTATGCTTCTACGAAGGCGTTTCCCACCACACTTAATTTGTGTTATAACATCAGACAATTTTTCCTTCCTTTCGCTATCTTTATTCATTTTCATTGTCTTATTTTCAAATTTAAAACTTTGCGATTGGAATTTTTAAATACATAAAGTTATTTAAAATTTTCTTTCAGGATGAATTTGGTAATTTAAACGTATTTACTACCGGGTAAAAACCAAAAAAGTAAATTTAACTTATAATATTTTTAAATTTGAATCTCCATTTTGACTTTTCGATGTGAATTTTTATTTTGAACTTATGAAACTCCTGATTTTCTTTTCTTTCAGGTTGCGTTTAATAATTCAAGCATATTTAAGCCGGAGGGGGAATTAAAAGAATAAATAGAAATCATGCTTTATTTATTTGATTTCCATTTTTTTTAATCACCCTGAACAGGTGATCGAGTGTTTAGTGTGCCTGACTGTGAAGCCAATGGCTGCGGGTTCGAATCGAGCTTGGGGCATGGATGCTTAGCTCTGTGTGTTGTCCTCTGTTGTGTGTGATGAGTAACTCACACTATGAACGGGTATCTGTGGCACAGTGTGGCATGGGTAATGTAATGTTATATATATATATATATATATATATATATATATATACTGCGGAGCGATAACAAGCAGACAGCCTTTAATATAATTAAAATAAACTTAATTTTGAATAAGTGCAAAATTCGAATATATTTTAAGAGCTAGTTGTTTATTTGTTAGCTCATAGCAATGCTTGAATATTGCTTTTGCTAGAACTGATTTCTTTTTTTCTTTTTTTTTTTTTAATTCCTTAGGGTAGTTTGAGCTATTTCTTAGTTGTTGTTTTTTTCCTCTTTTTTTTTTTAGTTGTTGTCTTCCTTACATTGCTAAATTTCTAAAAGAACCAGGAGAATTTAATTGCTCAATCATCATTCTTTGGCAAGGTAGATGCAAAAAAGAGCTTGATTAGAGTTCTTAAGGGAAGCAAATTTTTCTCTTGGAAGCGGAATGTCAGGATTTTAAGGAATAAAATTTAGATAGGCTGACGAAAGCAGAAAAAATATTGAAACATGCAGCGCTAATATCAAAAAAACATGGATTGAAAAATATTTTTTTCAGAAAGAGACTGGTTTTGACCGAAGAAGTTGTAAATTGCTTTGGATGTACTTAAAAGTGTGATTTGATAAATGACTATATTCTTTTAATTGTCTTTTCTATTTTCCAATTGCACTGAATCAAATATTTAATTAAGTCACTATTGACTTTGTCAGTTTTATTCCGAACCAACGAGCTGCTTCCTAAAATATTCTATGTTATAACATGCATGCATCATTTTTCAACTAAAAAGGATATTTTTATTATTTTCTACCTACTCGTATATATTTTTGCTGAAACGATCCTCAAATGTTTTGAGAATTTCCACTAATATTCATTGGGTTCATCTTGCTAGTAATTAAAAAAAGGTACTTATATTTTTACTAACTGTACTTATACTATTTTGATATTCTTTTAATTATAAAAAATATAGGTGCAAAAAAAACAAAAAAAAATTTTTTTTTACTGTGGACTATATCGTCGTTTTGATAGTACAACATGAGTCCTCTTTTGTGTGGTATTGTATTTCATTTACAACAGTCTTTACCCTTCAAATATAGTTTGCCTAAAGTAAGAACTCCCCATGGCATTTGTCTGAACCCATGGCGGTGACTATGGTAACGAAGTATAACTATTTCAAGTAGGGGTGTGGGGTAATTGTTTAAGACAGGTTTCGGCTCGAGTCAGCGAGAGAAAGGGAATCTTTTTCTTTGGTCTATTGTGTTAGCCCTAGAGTGAAGAGAAGCTACCCTCCCTGAAATACGCTATTCTTGTTTCCGTAGCAGCAAACGGCCTCAGGCTTTGTGGCAGGGGGAGTTCTTACCGTAGGCAAACTATACTTGATTTTAATCGATATGAAGTTCAATCTTTAGAAATGTTACACTCACTTAACGCAACAAAAAATTTGGATTTGAGAAAAACTTTTTATCAATGCCATTATTTTGATTTAAGAAAATAAATAAATGATTGAATAAGTTATTTACAAAGAAAAAACGAAATGGAGCTGTACTTATTTAAAATAAAAGAAAAATGAAGACTAGCAAGTTAAAAAAAATTTTATAACAATTACAAGAAGAGTAAAAAATTTTTAAAAAAAACTCAAGTCCCTTAAAAAATTTAAAAGTAGTGTCAATATTATAATAAAAAGTTACAAATTTCTTTTTATTAGTTTTCCCTTTAATGTTAAAAATTCAAAACTTGGTATAATTAGTTGAAAATATTGAGCATAGAGGTAAATACGAACCTACTAAAACAAAACTTATTCTTATACTTTTGCTACAACTTTTTCTATTTTTTAAAGACTTGTATCATAATTATTTTGATGTGTGTATTAAGTTTCTTGAAATTTTTATTTGACACAAAACGGTGGTTGTTTGAATCAAAGGCCTGTTTTCCCAATTATACTTTAAACGCATTAACACTTTTTATAAGCGGAGAAAACTCTTCATATGGGAAATTCAAGGTTTAAAGATAAATTTTTTTCCGTGGTTAAAGATACATTTTTTTTAAATTTTTTTTCATGTGGTTTTTATTAATGACTGATCAGAAATATGTATCATAGGTCTATACCGCAAAGTAAAAAAAAATATCTCCTGAAAGTTTTATGAAAATTTGCAGCAATGACATTTAACTATTAATAATTGCTTGATAATTACAGTTACATAATTTTATGTAACTTTTTCTTTAAATTTCTAGAAGGAGAGCAATATTTTGGCTGTTTAAATCAAAAATCTGTTTCTTCAGTTATTATACTTCAAACACGCTAACACTTTTCATAAACGGAAAAAAATTTAAATGTGAAATTGAAAGCGTAAAAATAAATTTTTTCCATTTCTTGTAGTTTTTATATTATTGACTGAAATAAGTCAGAAATATTTATTATAGTCCTCTGATAAGGTAAAAATATTTGGTCAGAAAGGTCCAAGAAATTTGGCAACTATTGTATTCAACTATTAATCCACTATCAACAACTGTTTATTGATAACTGCATAGTTACATAATTTTAAGTAACTTGTTTTTCTGTTAAAAATACCGCAAAGTCTTTTTTTTTTTTTTTTTTTGTAAATTGGGGAGACTAAATTCCCGTTAAGTTCTAATCATGCTTGTTTACTAACCTTTTAAATGATTCTTATCTTGAAAAAGAAAAAAGGTCAAGTTATTATTTCTACTTGAAATTGAAAGCTCAGAATTATACAAGCACATCTGAATAATCGCTTTAACACAAAGTATTTAAAAATCAAATAAATAAGAGTGATGATTAAGTGATTAACTTAAATGTTACAAGTCATAAAATAACATCTGATAAAAATAATGATTAAAAGATTCTTAGTGATTAAAGAGAACGCTAAGTATTTCGGACAATTCTTAGCAGATAAATTCTACTTAAGATAATTTCAAAGAATAATAATATATAAGATTAAATTACATCAGATAAATTTCAACAGAAAAATATTTTAGCCTGTTCTACTGTTTCGAGCTTTCAAATTAAAACTAAAATCTAAGATTAAAGATCAGTTTTGGTTTTTAATTTTTTTCATTGTATATAAAATAGTGTATTAAACCTTAACTGTAACCCACAAATTCTTTAAAAACAAATACCACTTAACCTATATTTAAATCTTTTTGTAAATTTTTATAGTTGAGAAAAAGAGCGATTGCGGGCATTTTCATTTTTCAAATTTACTAAAAAAGCTTAGTGATTATATCTTTCCTTAAAACATATCTAACATTTTTATTTATTAAAAGTAGAATGTTTCCCTATATTTTGAATAACGCATAGGTAAGTTGGAAGTACATTTTTTTAAAAAATCTTTTTAGTAATGAAAACAAAAAGTTGTTTTTGGTGTTAGTGAGGACAGGTTTAAAAATTATTATTTAATCTTTTGTTACTTATGAAAATAGCAAGTAAAATCAAAATGAAATAAATTTTAATCAAAAAACACAGTCTTAAGAAAAAAATCTTAATAATTTATATTAAAACCTAAAAAATTGATAAATTCCATCTGTTTTGTGAGAGATATTTCTTGAATATTTAAAATGGTAGCAAATGTTACTATTTAATATTTCATTTTTTTCATAATAAATTTGATTTAAAATGGTTTAGCCGCAACGATATTTAAACATTTAAGACAAATGCATAAGACCTGATTGCAGAGCAAGAAAGTTTTTCAAAGGTTGCAAAATTAAACAAACGTTGCTCACCTTAATTGTTGCCCAATATCGTAAGAATCTTCCTTAAATATATAAATATCATATCAGGTTTCCATTGTTCTTAGAAAACTTTTAGTAGTGGTAACGAAAATAAGATAAGGTTCATCATTTTTTACACGTTATTTTGCGAAGAAAATATATGGGTCATTCTCACAAAAAGGGGATTTTTTAAGTCCCTTAGTAATAAATATTAGGAAATACAGCAGATTTCTTAATATTTTTCTTCATCATTTTTCGTAAAGTTCTAACTAACAAATCATATGCATTTCTGCTAAATATATTTAATATTTCATTCTTATTTTTTAATAAACATAACTTCAAAATCCCCTCCGAGGACGTCCCTACGTCTGTGACACAAAATAATTTTTAATGGCTGTTAAACAATTTAAATGTTATTTTAATCATTTTTGAAGTTTTAACTAGTTAAATGTTTATAGTTACTTTTTATTTAATATTTTTTAAAAAAAAATTATTTATAAAATAAATGACTAGTAAACTTTGTCCATCAAAAATGAAATCTCCCTCCATGGACAATTAATATAGTTCGGTAAATATGCAATAAAAGGCAGCATATGCGAAAACCCTATAAGATAGCTGCTGGGAAAGGTAACCATTCTATTTTCTAATGTTAACTATCAGTTGTTTTCGTTCTCTTTGGTGTCAGTTTTGGATTGTTGTGTTCAACTGGGGCTTGGCAAAGTTCTCACCGTATACTCCGTGGGCATCATAAAGAAGGTAAGAGAAAATTATTTTATTTTTGATAGATTAATTTTAGATTGCAAAAATAGTATATTTAATAAAAAGAACTGCGCCATTTTTGTAACTTTAAAATCAAAAATCAGTAAAATTCAAGAACTAGTTTTTGCCTCCTCCGCGGACGTAACAAGTCCATGGAGGAGAAGACGCAGTCAATGGAAGAGACAATGTGTTAGATAACCATAATACAATTTTAATAATTAAAAAACTATTTTCTTTTAATTGATCTTTTTTAAAATGGAACAAATGTGTTAATTTGTTTGTATTTTTAAGGAAAATCAATTAAGTTTAACTTTTTCTTATCGGAGAAGTAAATATTAGCAATTTTTCTAAATAATTTCTGTGATGTTTAACATTTTTTTTTCTCTTCAAATTTTAGGAAAAAAATGGCAAAACCAAAATGCAAAAAAAGAAAGCAATCAAACGTTCAAATGCAAAAGAAAAGGGTATAGAAAAAACTTAGTATGAGACAAGCTAGATAGAAATGAAAAGAAAACCCTATATTGTTTGAAGAAAGTATAAAAAAAAGAGCAAGAAACTTTAAAATCTGTATCAGAAAAAGATTTAACAGAAAAATCGTGATTAAATGCACTTAAATTTCTAGAAATTGATAGAGCAAGTCGTTTGTGCCCAGGGAAAAAAGAAACAATATCCTTTCATAGCAGCATGATTAATCGGAAGTAGCTCTATCTCTAATAATGAAATATTTTATTATTTACTTATTAATGTTAAACTCATATCAGTTGTACCCAATAATTAATGAATTAGTCTTCATTGACATTTTATATCTTATAACATAAAACGTCTCCTCCGTTGACTATTACATCTCCTCCGTGGACAAGGCAGAATTTAAAATATTTTAAATCTTGTTAAAAATAAAATAGGAAACTTGACCATTATTATAAGGACATATAACAAAAATAAATAAAGGCATTTATGTAATTTTTATCACTTTCTTAATTACTTTAATTTAAGAAAATCTTTTAGTCTATTTATACCTTTTCAGTGAGAATGACCCATATCTGTATATGAACTGGGATCTACCAGACGTCTGAACGTCATATTATACATACCCTCCAACTTATGAGGATTTTGAAAATAATTCTTTCTAGTGGTAGCGAACCAAAGTAGAAATTTTATAAGCAAATGGATCTCTCATAAAACTTTTATCAGAACTTAAGAATCTAGCCATATGGCCTGCACTTTTATAAGTAATAGTGGACAAGTTACGCTAAAATTAATTTTTTTTTAAATATTAGGACATTAATTTTGCTACCGTCTGAAAAGAAGATTTCTGAAACTACGGAAATTCCGTAGCAGTTGGAGGGTATGTATTATATTATATTATATTATATTATATTATATTATATTATATTATATTATATTATATTATATTATATTATATTATATTATATTATATTATATTATATTATATTATATTATATTATATTATATTATATTATATTATATTATATTATATTATATTATATTATATTATATTATATTATATTATATTATATTATATTATATTATATTTTATTATATTATATTGTATTGTATTTTATTATATTATATTGTATTGTATTATATTGTATTATATTGTATTGTATTATATTGTATTATATTATATTGTATTCTATTGTATTATATTGTATTATATTATATTTTATTATATTGTATTATATTGTATTGTATTGTATTGTATTATATTGTATTCCATTCTATTCTATTCTATTCTATATTTTTTTCTTCCACTGCCCACCTGGAGAATGACCTACATCATACAGGTATCTGAAGGGCAGATTTGTTGGCCACTCTTTCAGGGCACCATATTAGGTGGGCCAACGTTGCTCCCACTATTATATTACATTATATATTATATTATATATTATATTATATATTATATTATATATTATATTATATATTATATTATATATTATATTATATATTATATTATATATTATATTATATATTATATTATATATTATATTATATATTATATTATATATTATATTACATTATATTATGACGCCCGGTGGCTGGGCTGTAGTGCTTCACGCTGTCGTGCCACAGGTCCCTGGTTCGATCCTTGGGCCGGGTAAGGTTGACTCAGCCTTTCATCCCTTCAGTGGGTCGATAAAATGAGTACCAAGCATGCTTGGGAGCTAAACACTGGGGTTTCAGCGCTAGGCTGACCACCCATGCGCGGAACATCTGCTCTTGCAACCTCAGAGCCCAAAGATCAAGAAAACTGAGATGGGCACAGTAGGCCTTGGTCCTCTATGGGCTGTCGTACCACTAAGTTTAGTAGTTTTATATTATATTACATTACATTACATTACATTACATTGCATTGCATTGCATTGCATTGCATTGCATTGCGTTGCATTACATTACATTACATTACATTACATTATATTATATTATATTATATTATATTATATTATATTATATTATATTATATTATATTATATTATATTATATTATATTATATTATATTATATTATATTATATTATATTATATTATATTATATTATATTATATTATATTATATTATATTATGTGTTAAAATAACTTTTAACAAATTCAAACTTCAGCAACCATTACAAAGTTGAGAGACTAACTGGTGAGAAATTTCACGAACTATAACGTTTTCAATGAAACTATTCCACTATTGAAATCGTAGAAGCTATTCATCTGATTTCCGCATGTTTTTTAAGAAAATACTAGATAATTGAACTTTATAATGTAGAACAGAATTTTTTATCCACATATTTCAGTGGTTGAAATTCCAAGTTTTTCTAAAAAGATACATGTTTATCAGTTAAAGCAAGTTTTTGTGTATGAATTTTAAACTTTAATTACCCTAGGGAACAAATTTTTTGCTGCATTTATATAAATACTTCATCTTGCCTAATTCAGGAGTGAAGATTTCAAATCCGAAACTATTTTTATTCCGAAAGCTACAGATTTGTTTTCAAAATTGTATTTTTAGCTTCGTTAGTTTGTTGCCGGACTATACAAGCCTATAAAGAAAATATAGATTAATATCGCTCATGGGCTGCAATAGTGGCAACAAGTCAAAAAATCAAGTTTTGAGATAAGTGGGCTTAAAGTTTTCATTGCTGAGCAAAATGCATAAGAAATGCTTTAGCTTACTTAAACGAAAATTACCTTCAAGTAAGTTTAATTATGAGTTGTGCTAGTATTGCATTTGAAAGAATGTATATTTTCCTATTTACACCTGTTCTTAGTCCAAAACGAGTGTTTTTTTAGTTCTGCCACTATTGCAGCCCATGAGAGATATGGTATATACACTTGTCTCCTTCTTTAAAAATATAACTTAAGGTGTAAAATATATGAAATATGCATAATTATTGTATCATAAACTAAAATGTATTATTGCCTTCTTTCTAGCATACCTTACGTACCGAAGAAGTGGGGTCACTAGTGTGAATTCTAAAAAATCCTGGTTCGGATTACTTTATTAAATTGCATAAAAGTTGCTTACTAGCTTGCAGAAAGTACTGTTAGTAGATTTGAAATCAGCGGTGCGAAAGTATCTATGATCTGTTAAATAAATCTCATGTTATAGAAAACAAAAAAATTGCCACAGTAATTAATTTGGATTGAATTAAGAGATAGGCTCATTATAAATGGTTGTAATGAGTATAACTCCATACCCTTGTTGTTTTGAACCAATCCAGAAGACAGAGAGAGTCCTGGATAATTACCCCCAGAGTTATGATTTGTTATGGGAACATGGAGGACTTTGTGACTCGATAGATTTAACGTGAATCAGTCACCATTTGCCACACGGGCAGTCTTCCGCCGGCAGGGATCGAACCCATGACCACTTGGACATGTCCTACCAACCAGGCTATCTCGGCCCTGATTTTTCATATTGAAAATAAGTCTCTCTCTCTGTATTAGAACATCGCAAGGCCACTGTCTTGGATATCCAATTAATTTTACATTTTATTTTGCTGCGTTAAAACTATGACATAAAATTGATTACGATGGAATAAAATTACGATGTAAATAAAAAAATGCACAAAGCAAACGATGAAATTTAAAAATTTAACATTTGGTAGTTAGAGAATTATTAACTGTTAAACTCGTAGCAAAACGTCACTCATAATGTCACTAAAAGTGTTACAAATTTCTTTATACTGTGTTTTTATTTCTGGTACTTATCACTTTAGCTTTAAAAAGCAGTATATCTGATATAGTAAGTATTTTTTATTATTTATATTTTATGATATGATTCACAGGGTTGGATAAAACTATGTAAAAAATGTTTCTTTGAAATGTTTTGGGGTAAAATTTTTCTTGTGCAATTTGAAAGATGCATGGAGCAAAATGAGAGCATGAAAATAACTATAGTTGAAAAAGCATTCTAATGTAAATCCTATAGAATGAAGTTAGATCCACACAATTTTGAAAAACAAGACAGATTGTCCAAGCCTTGTTGCTGTAAAATAAGGATCCATTCTGTCCTTAATTTAAGCAACTTAAAATGCATTCTATATCATAACTAACAATCATAAAATAATGTGCTTACTAAACATAAAGATACAAATTGAATGTACAAAAGTTTAAAATTTTAGATTTCTAGTTAGAGAAGACAACCCATAACGTTTCAACTCATTAGTGTTACTAATCTTACCAGCATATTAATTTCTAATTAACATCCCATCATTTATCATTTAATCTCTAAAATAATTTCTGTAGATTATTACATCATATGTTTTTATAATCGCATCTTCTATAGTGAAAGATGATCTATCTATAATTAAAGTATGATGAAAGATGATATCTTCTATAGTGAAAGTATTGCAAAAAAATTTTGTAATAACTGAAATATTACATCTCAAAAACTTATCATTTATCAGAATCAAATTTATGTATACAAAACAAGGATGACACTGCCTAAATACTGATTTGAATGTTTGGATAAAAATTGATTTGTTGATATTATAATTCTTTATTTTTAATAATTATTGCAGGGTAACTATAAAATACCAAAAATAAGTGATATGATAAATGAGATAGAAAACTTTTAAAAGAACTCAAGACAATAAACAAAGATTTTTTGAGAAGTTCTGGTAATTAGCCCAGTCAAATTAGATCGAAAACCACCAGGTCTTGAACTAATTCCCAGAAAACTAAAAATGACTTTATTTCATTTCTAGCATTCTAAGAAAGAATAATATGAGTTTGTCACGATTTCTAAAGGAGCTAAGATTGTGAGAGTCAAAAAACTGCCAAATTTTCAACATTTTCTTAGTTTTGGCCTTATAACCTCTTAAAAATGCATCCTTCGCGAAATTTATATTAACACAATATAAAGATCAGTAAATTCTGCATCGAACGATATACTTAAATTTGGTCCGGGCACCCCTTTTACACATTCTGTCTTACTACTTTGAGGGAATCATTACCCATTTCTGTTAAACAATAAACTTGCGTTCAGCTTTATTCTTTCATTCGAGTTTTAACTACTGCTAAAATTGAATGTTTCATATTTCATAGACGATGTTTTTTTGTTTACGGCACATATTATTTGTTTCATATGTAATGAACGTGTAAATGAGAATGAGGATAGTTTTTTTTCCCTTCAAGACTTTTCAGTGGCTGCGATAGTTCTTCTGATTTTTTCAAACTAAAATTTGTCAACATTTTCCAAATAGTCACCAGCTTTTAAAGGAATGCTTCAGCTTTTAATGATCCCAAAGTGCCCAAGTAGCACCTAATACTAGATAACATCAGAAAATCTAACATTATAGATGGTGTTTTCTACCCTAGAGGGCGCTGCAAGCTCTTGACTGCCTATACTTCTGGTTTTGGTGTGCTTTGAAGCCATTTGGCTAACAACATTTTTTTTTTTAAATTCTCTTCAGTAGTACTTCTTTTATTCGTATATTAGTTACCTGATTTATTATGTAGAAGAATCGTTCTAAGAATCGTCATTTAAAGACCTGTCATTTCAAGACGTAAGAATTGTCATTTGAAAAATGAATCGTTATGAAACACTTCTTACCTTGCTAACAATATGCCAACTTTGAAATTTAGACCTAAATGATAATTTATAAAATGGACTCTATCTCGTTGCTCGAACTATCGACTAACACTAACGTATGATGGTGCATGACTTGCAACAAGAACAAACAATAATAATCAAGTATAAAAAGGCCAAATCAGAACTGCCAAAAAAGCGAGTTCCTTCTAAATCTAGCAACCATGTTACCTTTTTTAGCAATTCATCACTAAATAACTAAAACAAATTTTCACTTGAAACTCGCCAGAATTACTTAATGTCATTATCTAATGAAATAAAGCAGACTTGAGCTCAGAAATTATATAATTGATTTCTGTTATTAAAAACAAAATTATCTGTTTGAAAATATCGCCTCGCAGAATAAGCTGTAGTAAGCAGCTGTATACTTTCTAACCGGAAGTAGAGCAGGTCAAGAGTTCGAGATTGTTGTTGCTTATTGAAAGCATCATCCATTTTACAGAACTTTCGAATATACGAAGGATAAAAAAGGTTTTCTCAGCATTATGTAATGTTAGATTTTATAAGAACTAATATTATCAAGCGTTCACTGTAGTATAATTTTGCTTTGGTTTTTATGTTATACAATATTAGATTTTCTGTTATTATCTTGTGTTGTTTTTTATTTTTGGAATAAGCAAAGGAAAGATTCGGATGGCTAAAGAAAAATTCGGTGTTTAATTTTCTGTATTGTTGTGAAGCAGTAAAACATAGAACAATAGTTTTAATCACAGAATTCTGCTACCATCTATTTTTTTCCTTTTACTCCAAAGTATATTTTGTGCTCCCAAAGTATATTTTATCCTAAAATGTTTCTGAAATATTTAGGTCAAAAACCACTTTTTTTAAATACGAGAAAGAAAAAAAAAGCTTTTTCAGAATAATATTTAATAATACGTATGATATTTAACATTACGCATAATATAATAAAAAATACATAATATAATAAAAAATACATAATATAATAATAATACATAAGTTAATAAATAACTTATTTAGAATTTTCCCTCCCTGTCTTCACCCCTTTGACAGCTGAGTTTGGGTCTCTTAAGGCCTTTTAAGTTATTGCATCCGTTTTCTTAACCATTGAAGGAACCTTGAGTTCAAAGGGTTGCCGATTTCAACTCTTTTGTCACCCCCCCCCTCCCAAAAAATACCGCAACTTTTAAGATCAATTTTATACAATTTATAAGTCTTCAGTTTCTAGTGACCCCAGTACAGCCGTGCAATTGAGAAAACAGCGTGTTTCACGATAGATTAAGGAAAGAAACATAGCTTGACAACTATTTTTTCTTTCTATTGCTAATATGCTGTGAACGCTAAAATAGAATTTCAAAAAAAAAAAAATTATAATTTTTGGGAAAAAACTGCATTAGTTTGCTTATCATAGAAAAATGACGAATATTTTATTTTATTTTCATTGTATTTTATAACTGTCGTTGAACAAATGACCCAATTTTGAGTTTGCTCCACATTCCACTCCCTATCCTTGTAATTTTGAATCCAATCTAGAAGAGAAGGAAACTCCTGGATCAAGTATGGGAAGAAATTTTGCCTTTTTTTGGACTTTTTGATGGAACTAACCCGCATTTGCGTTACGTGAAGAGGAAAACCACGAAATTCTCCTACTTAGCCTTACGGTAAGGAGACTCTATCCCATGATCCGTTTACCACTGAGGATATTTTACGTCAGCACTGTGGTCGATGCGAGCCGGGTGCCATCGCTGGGATTCGATTCCGGCTCACCTCATTGGTAGGCGAACGCTCTATCGCCCGAGCCACCTCGGTTAAAGGGACAAATGTATGAAAAATCTCAATTTTGAATTTCTATTTGCTTATGTTGGTTTTTCTATTGCATGGCAGTGTATCAGTTTTCTGATTTTCAGAAGCCATTGCAACAAATGTTCTTTTTTTTATTTTTAATATTTAAATGTTGTTTAAATGTTTATAAAATGCATGACGGCGAATAACTTAAAGAGTTTGCTTTATATTGCTGATTTTAACACTATAGTATGACACAATAATAGACTTCTGTTTAAGTACGTAATACAAACAAAAATATAGACTCTTCTTAACATAATAAACAAACATAAATTCACTTTTGCCATAATGCTACAATAATAAAGGCTCTCTTAAAATATCCTATTATTTTATTAATATCCTATTATTTTATTAATATCCTATTAAAATATCATATAACCTAGTTATTATATTTATCCTGTTTATTATAATTATCCTATTATATTATTATCCTATTCATTCAAAAATTTTCAAAAATTATTTTTTAAAACGAGTTAATGTCTATTTTAATAACTCAGTTTTATTACAAATGAGTTCCTTTAAATTTCATGTATGCTTTAGATAATTTTTAAAATAGTTATGTCATTCATTTTAATAGTTAGAATAAGGGGAATCTAGTTTTGACATTTTTATTTTAAAGTGAAATCTAATACAAAGTAACCTTCTTTCCTTTTACTGATGAATTTTACCAGCTTTAAAATCCGAAAGAGAGTGCAAATTTTGTCTTAGGATTGTTTTTCTGGTTAGTTGTTTATAAACACTTTCTATCAAATAGAAATAATTTCTCTCAAAACTGCGCACTTCGCTTTTTAATTAACTAATTATATCGTGTTTGTCATCTAAGTATCTTGACAGCTTCTTTTTTTAAAGTTAAATGTCAGTTAAACTAAAGATAAGTCAGCGCAGCTTAAAACTAAAAATATCTGATATCACCTTTGCATAAGTCAGGGACAAATCTTTCAAAACAAAGATAAATGCATCGCAGAGAAAAAAAATTATCAAAACCGCGTAGTTTCTGTTTTAGGAGATAAATCATTATCTTAAATTGTCAGATTTTTTTAATATTTTCAAACAACTATAAAACATAAAAACAACTTTCAAAGCACTATAATTAACATCCGGAGGTCAACTAATTCTAATAGCAATGTCCTTAAATCATTTATTTCTTAAACTATCGTTTTAAGAGTTTGCAAATCGGTACATGCATTTTTGTATGTTAATGTTGTGCCAGCCATCTTGTACATCTCTTTTTATTCTGGACAGAAATTTACGAAAATGACTTGAAATACATATTTAAGCAGCAGCAAAAAATTTCTACTTACTTATTAAGCATAATCATTGCGGGATCATTGTAGCCTTTCAAGCTATGCCTTCGTGAGATTAAAAAATTCCAACAACATAAATTTGCTACCAGTATGGGAAATTTATAGGACTTGCAAAAAGAACTTCTTCTTCTTTGAGCTGGGCACCTGGGCAGCACAGCGGCCCCTATCCCATCCATAATGTTTGTTTAGATACTTGTGGTGGGAATTTTTGAGATCGGCAGTCAATGTGGTGGCTGTTAGCAGGATTCAAGCACCTTGTTTGAGTAAATAAAAATAATGGAAATTATAATAAGCAGTTTGCTTTAAACTATGTGTGGCGCAAAAAGAACTGTAGGGTATCAGTTTCATTGGTTTCTGCTTTAAAAAAAATAATACTGATAAAAGAATTAAATGCTATGTCCATTTTCTTATACACATAGTTTATCCATGTTCATGAACCCGTATTTTGAGCTGTGTCCAGAAGAAATGTTTTTGTTGAGCATTTTTATTCAAAACTAAGAAAAACATCCGGTAACTTTTTTAAGTTAACTAATTATAATTTTGAAATAAAATTATTTTCTTTCATAATTGAATCAAGTTATTAATTTTAAACTATAAAATTTGCAACTCTATATTAACAATTCTGCATAAAATGTTTTTACACTGCCTGAAAAATAAAAAATAGTGTTATTTGTACATTTTATCGTGATGATGTTAAATCTTAGAAAAACTTTTTGCGTTTTGCTAACTTTATGTATAGGAAGAATTTTCAACAAATAGGAAGAAAAAAAATTTGTTAATTATGTTAATGCACCTATACTAATCATTAAGGCCCCGATTTTGATGACATTTGCATTTTTTTGCATTTTTTGCATTTTTGGACATTTTTTGTCCTTTAGAGCATTTTTTTAGATTTATAGGGCATTTTTCCTTAAATTTGGGGGCTTATTTTGCATTTTAATGCATTTTTTAAAGTTTTTTGTTAATTTTTTCCAATTTTTATTATTTTTTATCAATTTTCATTATTACACTGACTTCCAAACAATGAAGAAAATCTATAGGATATTAACAGGTGAAGCAAAATCTTTTCAAATTGAAGAAGAATTGTCACTAAGTGAGACCGTCTTTTTGAAGTACGCACCTATAACATCAGTAGACGTTGAAAGAAGCTTCTGCAGGAATGAAAATTTACTTTCAGACAAGTACACTCGTTTACATTTCAAATTATCAAAAAACATTTAATAATCCAATGTAATTCTGATATTTTGTAATATTATGAGATGGAAGTTGCTATATCCATTAAAGTTTCCATACAAAATAAAAATATTTTGGTGTCAATATATTTTCCTTTTTTTGTTATTTTAGGATATAAAACATATTTTTCAAACTTTAATGAACGTAGAACAAGTATTGCTTGCTTTATATTTTTTAAATGACTCATAATAATTTTAAAGAGCAAAACATTATTTTAATTCAATATTTTTACTTTTTTTAAGGCACTTTTTACATTTTTAAGGGCATTTTTTGCCCTTTTTAAGGGCATTTTTTGCACTTTTTAAGGGCATTATTGGGATTTTTTAGGTCATCAAAATCCGGGCTCTACTAATCATGATTCTTTCTTTAAAAAGAAAAAGTGATTTAAGATATTTTATAAGTGCAAAAAGGTGCTTATATTTTGTTGATAGATTTAGCTAAGCACCTCGTATTAAGGTGATAAAATTCAACTATATAATACGTTCCCTTCCTTTCAAATAACATCAATGTTTCACGAGTATCCAAGATCGAGGGACCAAAATGATTAATCATCTATTTTTCTTAATGACTAGTTAAAATATTAGTAATACGCGATTCTAAATAAGTAATTCCTGTTAATTCTCAGCTGCAGTCATAGGTTCATTTTCATTGAATCCATAGAAAGATCCTCGAAGATTTGTACAATTTTGAAAAATTAGTTACGTTAGAGCCGCGTTTCTTTACTTAACTAACGTTAAAAGTCGCTACAATCTACTGTCTTTTTGCGTCGCACTACTCACTGGAGTAAACTTTTTTTTTTTAAATTTGCACACTACACTACAAACTACGAAAGAAAGTAGCGACTACAGTAGTTTCACTACTAGTAGGGAACTACTTCCAACAACTGATATTAGTTCAAATTGGATGAGGAGTTGCAAAGTCCTCGCTACAGAGTTTGGAAGATATATATACATTGCTTAAAACAATTTTGAAGGATTTTGAGGTTATGGACTGATCTTGCCCCTGGAGAATTGTTTGAATGATTGATAAATTATCGACAGACTATATGAGATATAACTGACATTTGTTTGGCAGAAAAAAAATGCCTTTTATTGAGCATTTGGATACAAAGGGGATAAAACACAATTTGCGCATATGAGAGAAACAAATAAAAAAAGGTGTTTCCTTAAAAGAAATCGTTCTTAATAGTGGGTATGGTTTCCCCGGATGGCCAACAACGTCGAACACCATTGAGACATTGAGTCAATGAGGTTATTAATGAGGGGCTGAGGAATTTTGTACTACTCCTCCCGAAGAGCTCGTTCCAGTTCTGGGAGAGTTAGTGGGGGTGGTATACGTCCATCAATTCGTCTGCCTAGAATGTCCCAAAGATCCTTGATTGGATTCATGTCTGGAGAACACGCTGGCTAATCCATTCGTATGATTCCGTCCTCCAAAAGAAAATTATTCACCAAGTTTGCACGATGCCGCCTGCAATTGTCCATTCCCAAGAAGTCATCTCCGATTGTTGCAGCGCAAGGGACTACAATAGGTCCCAGGATCTCATCCCTATATCTGCGAGCGGTCAGTGCTCCATTTCGAATGATATGGGACCATCACTCCCCCACTGCTAAATCTTGCACTTTCGTGCACGAAAGCAGGATTGTTTCTAGTGCCACGTTCCCCCCAAATGAAAATACGCCTATTATCAGGATGAACAAAAAAGCAGGACTCGTCAGAGAAAAGAATATTGCGTCATTCATTTCTCATCTAGTTCACACATGATCTGTTGCCCACTCATTGCTGGGGCGACGGTGCCTTGCTGTTAACGTGACACACACCATCGGTCGGCGAGCATACAGGCCTACAGCGTGAAGGCAGTTTCGGACAGCTTGTGTCAAAACTGTGGCACGAGTAACCCAGCGAAGGTGTTGTTGAAGAATGGGGCACTTATATTTAGGTGTCTCCGATCTGTTAGCGTTAAATAACGGTCTTCATTGGGCGTTGTTGCGTGTCGACGCCCTTGACCTGATCTTCGGCCTGCATTTCCAGTCTCCAAAAAATTCTTTGAGATCCTGGAAATTACACTTCTGCTACTTGTCAGGCTTTTATTTCGTTGTGTTTTGATTGGCCAACAACTCTCCCAGCTTCTGTTAAATGACTTCTTTAATGCATCGCACTCCTCGAAGCGTTTACTGAATGTCGATAATTTTTTCAGCTTTGTCTAACATCAAGTTGAAAGCCAAATCAAATTCGCTGCTGATAAAGCGCCATCTTGGACGTCAAACTGAAAATTTGTATACTGCGAAGTTTGAAAATTAGAAAAATTTGCATTTATGACTATCTTCTTCCATCTTACGCGAAAAAATTTGCTTATACCGTTATTTAATGCAAGACTTACAATATCTTTTAATTGTTTTGAGCAGTTTATGTTACATTATATGTTATTATTATTCATAGCCCACAGTTTAATGTGATCTTATCAGTACCGGAAAATCTTCGCTTCAATAAACGGTTGATTTCCCTAACCAAATATTTACTTCGCTTTAAAAAATGAGATAGCATTTTCTTAGTTTTTCACACCATTAGGAAAATAAATAAACAATATAGGATTTCTAGAAGAACTTTTACTAAAATTTAGTAAGTTTAATTGTTGATTAGAAATCTTAATTGAAATAAGTGTTATAATTTTAATTTAAACTTATAGTTATCGAAGTTAAAATCACACAAATGTTAGTAAAAATGTAAGAAACTTTTGTTTACTGCAGATTAAGCCCTTCTGTTGGAAGAAATTCTTCCTTCTCGGAATCAAGCAGAATGATAAGTTCTTTTAAGTGTAAAAGAACATGGCATTTGACACCTGAGAATTAGCGAAAGTGGGTGTATATTCCGAGCAATTCTGACCTCACTTTTAGTAAATGCCGATGAGTGACCAAGTAGTTTTGATTGTACCTCATGGCACCGAAAAAAATTTTTATGTTATCATATGTAAACGATTCCGTTCTTGAAAAAATGAAATTAAGAAATTCCACTTATTGACTTTTATATTAATTTATTACTAAATTTTTAGGTTACAATAATCCGTACTGCATGAAATTCATGGCTATAAAATTATAGAAAAGTGAATGATAACAAAACGCGGAACATCTTCAAGAAATGGTAGTTAATAAGAGGAAAACTGGGGTCACATCCGTATTCAAGATGACTTTTTTATATAAGAATCAAAAGAAATGATGTCATGGATCTAAAAGAATTTTTGTTTTTTACAGGGCGGTATAACTTATGTAAAAATATATATATATATGTTTTTATTTTTAGAACTGCCTTAAAAATGAATCGTGAACACTAATGGTTAAGATTAACTTTCTGTTTCTATGCACTAAAGAAGCAAGATAAATGGAGGAAAAAAAACTTTTCTTTAGATAACATCAATAACGATTTTCAAGCTCTTATTTAAAAAAGAAATAATCAATTATTTATTCCTCGGTCATTAGTTCTAAGGAGCGGAAAATATTTAGGCTTAGAACCGATATCATCCTGCACGGTAGACTTAAAAGATTTTTTTCCCTATTAGTTAACTGTTGCTATGACCAATATCTAAAAATCTATTCTGAGAAATATCATCTCAACAATTTACTGAGAAAGTTTTTTAACCTTGAAGAAGAGGAGTAAATATTAATATATTTTTTAAACCATGTAACTTATCATCGTACTTTGGTACAAAAATGAGTGAGCGTTTTTATTTTTGATATTTTAACTGGAGAAAAAAAATTGTTTAATCTCTGAAATCAAAACCTTGATGGATCTTCTATGGAGTTTAATATTTTTAACACATACATTCATAAAAACGTAAAGTTTTTCCCATTAATAATGATTAAAAAGAAAAAAAACTTTAAGTCAACACATCAGAGCATAGGTTTCCAACCTTTTTTGAATCACCGTCCACTTTTTAGGTTAATATATCTCAGCTTCCTTACGAAAAGAGAATAAATATATAATAATTTTTTATTCAATTTTCAATTTTTAAATATATTTGTTGTGATACACTTCGAAAACCATTCATTTAACTTAATGACCAAAATATACTTTATGCCCAAAATATTTTTTATTAAGAAAAAAATTTTTTAAAATTAATTTTGATGAAAACAACTAATAAATAAAATTGTTAAGTGTATGCGTAAAAAGAAATTCAACACATCGTTTTACATCTGAATTTAAATTAAATGTTATTTTTGTTACAAGAAATATAAAAATAAGTGATGTCATTTATGATGGTTATCAATTCAACCTATATCATCAGTGTTTAGTACAGCTAATATTGAGTAAAACATAGATTGAAATCACATATGAGAATTATATTTGTGCACATATAATTCTCATATTATTGTTCACAATAAGATATCTTACGTTAATTATTTTCTGAAAATATCTCTTTGAATTATTGAACACAGTTAAATTATACGAATAAAAATGTTTAAAAATGTATTCAAATCTTCTTTAAAACTTCAAAAAGTTATAGCTTAGTAATTTGAAACTTAAGACTGGGAAAGTATCAAATTCATACAAAGTTTATTGTCACCGTTGGAAATATTTTTTATTAACTGTTTTAATAAAAAATATTATATGCCGAGGTAGATAATTCTCTTAGAACCAAATAAATAATTTGTGAATTTCAATATGAACTCAACAGCTTGTTCACTCCAAAAAAAAAAAAAAAAAAAAAAAAAAACGCCATTTAAATACCCGGAATCGCAATGGCTCAGGGGATAGAGCGTTCGCCTTCCAATGAGGTGAATCGGGTTCGAATCCTTGCAATGGCTGATCAATACGAATCCGCATCCGGCTTGCACCGACCACAGTGCTGACGTGAAATATCTTCAGTGGTAGATGGATCAAAGGTTAGAGTCCATTTGAGGTCCGTGGGAGGTTCTTGTGGTCTTCTTATTCATGCAACGCAAATGTGGGTTAGCTCTATCAAAAAAGTCCACCACGAAGGCAAAATTTCGCCCAATACTTGATCCAGGAGTTCTCTCGTTTTCTGCATTGGATTCAAAATTAGAAGGCTATGGAGTTGAACATTAGTAGTCGTAAACCCAAAAATAGAGTCGGCTGTTCAACGACGGTTATAAAATAAAATCGAGATACCCTAAATTTTACCCCCTAAAAGTCTTCATTGCTCAGGAATTTATTCACTAGCACCTTTGATTTGAAATTGCTACAACGTCTAAATCGTACTTTTATCGTACTAAATTGTTCAATTTGAATGGAGACATTTTATGGTTCAAACAAATCCCCTTAATCCATGATTCGTACGTTTGAAAGCATTTAACTAAAATTGAAAAGATATCAAAAGTTTTTGAGAATTCAAGGAGTGTATTGAACCATATCATTCAAATACTTATTATGGAGCAATCACAGTAGTTTGGTGTAGCCATATATAACATAAAACTCTTATCATTTCCAGTGAAAACGAAATATATGAAAATTGTGAGCTCATATCGAATAAGTCACCTTATTTATAGCGACATTTTTAAAACAATTCATTTTTCTGCTATTTAATTGAGCAACATTATACAAAAAAGGGCAAAAAGTAAGAAATTTTTATGTATTTCTGGTAACAATACAGAAAAAGGGGAAAATAAATATCATTTCACCTTATTTGCTTCTTATAACTTAATTATTAAGCTCACAAAGTTAACGTGTGGCCGCGACCACCGGCCAAGTTGTATTCCTCCTTACGAAAGAATAATTCTTCTGCGACTTTACTCCTCAAAAGAATGCGCTTTTTGTTGATCATATATCTACCATGCCCCCGTTTTTTTGACACCTTACTTATCTAAATCAATATTTAGTGTTATCAATATAACATAAAAAACATAATGTCACAGTGCACTATGACGATTTTTTTGGTATGGTAAATTTATTTTAATCAAGTTCTTCAATACTGTTTACTACTGTAGCTGATTGGAATTACTGTTCTTTTCCTATCCCAATTAATCCTTAATATCCTTACTCTTTAACTCTGGGTACTTTTATTTAATTTCTATTCATTAAATCAATAACAACAAAAACAATAGGACTGTATTCACTAATATAAGAAAAAGTGCTATTCTTTTACCTAGTGACTGGCGTAGTATAGCCACTTCTGGCTCTTGTGCCATTAAACTTTAACTAACCAACTATTCATTAAATGCAAACGATAAGTTCTATTTTTTTTTCACAAAGTGACTGATGTTTACTTTTTCCATTTATTACTTTTTTCTTACGGAAAAATGTTCCGTCTAGAGAAAATGAGTTAATTTGACCAGTTAAAACCAAATCCGGGTGTCGCTCCCCCACTCATATTTCAATAAGCATATTCGAATTTTATTATTCTTATGACCAAATTTCATTACCTTATTTGGTAATCTGTCGCGTCCGTATCCCTGATTGGTGAAAGCGCTCAGAAACGACTAATGAATGGTGAAAGTTGTTGACTGTTAAGTCAGTCTTGCTTGGAATTCACTGCCTGACGAACCTGTGTTTGTTTGCTCCGGCGAACTTCTCCTTTACAGGAAAACAAGAAGAAGAAAAAAACCCTTCCATTTACCCAAATTTCTTGGTTGGCTTAACTAATCTAGTTACTCATCTTTTTTGGATGAATACGTGAATTGCACTATGCCATGATGGTTTTAATCTTTCAGTTCAGTCTGGTACCATGCATCGTATCATATTTTAAAAGGCCAATGTTCTGCCTTGAAGATAGTTTCCCAGGTTGAAAAACGATATGATCTAACATTGGAAAGATGCAATATAATACTGCCGTGCAATGAAACGCTAAACTCCCGAGTCCTATCTTAAAACATTGAAACTAATATTATATTATATATTTCATTACGCTTGGTTCAGTGCCACTTTTTTTGTGAAAGGGCACCCTATATTATTAATAAATATATATTTATGAGAGAAAACAATAAATTGAAATATTCCTTAAAATATAATTTTTCACCAATGCAATTTTATGCTAGAAAACTCAAGAAAATATTGGTCGAAGTCTAGGCTTAGATCTATTAGGTAGAAGTTAATTCGGTTCGTGAACGGTATAAAACTGGAAAAACTTTTTCAACTGTCGAGTTGTAACTTCTTCATGATTGTTTACATGGGTCGTTAACTAGAATGAATCACTTTAAGGGTATTTATAACGTAATAATAGCTTATGAAACTTTCTTAATTTTAATAATAGTTACACAAAACGTTATAGGCGATCGCAACGCCCGAATTTGCCATCTGGTTAGAAAAATAGTTGCATGCCTTTGACTCTTCCCCCTTCCCTCTCCGCCTCTTTTCAGTTGCATTGGAATGTACTATTTCTCCTTTTCTTAATATTTTTCATAGTCAATTGTTAAGAATATATTTTTAAATTTCCATGACGCTTTCTTCTGGAACTATGTTTAATGTAGTTTTCAGTTCCATACAGTTTTCTGACTTAAAATATATTAATTTGTTTGAAAATCCGGACTGAAACTAACATACTTCCTTCCTCTATGACTATCCACACGCTAATGGTGAAAGCATGCGAAATGTTGCTATAGGTAGAGAGTTCTACTGTAAGCCACCTGGAGCCCATTTCAATCGCCAATATTAGCATCGCCGGTTGTGTTTTTTCCTTCAGTTCAAATTTCGCTAGAGAAGTAATCAATTATTTCATAGCTATTAGCTAATATGATAGAAAGAATGTTATAAAAACATCCAACGTACTTAATAATGTTGACCTCTTAATCAAAACACTCAATTGTTAATTTAATGATCATTGATCAAATTAAGTCAATAAATATTATGAATTGTGTTTATTACTATAATGAGTATTTCGTGCATAACAGTTAACTTCTGTGTTAAAGTCTGTTGTCTAATTATAAATAATAAGTATGTTGTAGTTAGTTCAGAATATGCTAAAACAATGCTTACTTAGTTATTGGCATCTGACAGGATTTTTCTACAACTATGATTAAGATGAAAAACATTCTTCTATAAACAGATTTGCCATGCTAAAATAATTATTAATTAATCGGCTTCTTCCGGTATTCTTTATTTATCTTCGGTATTTTTCTTTCGGTATTCAGTTAAAACCATTACACTTTAATATATTTAAAATTTTATTCATAATACGAACATTATTGTTCCTTTATTGAAATTTCCTGTTTAAAATATTATAAAATAATGAGTTAAACATCTTTATTTTCATTTCATGAATATAGACTGATCTGCATGTTTTTGATGTCCCGCAGTGGACTGATCGTTAAGACACGGTTCCCAGAAGATCACCGAAGTCAAGCATCACTGGCTACGGTCAGTGTGCGGGTGGGTGACCACTTGGAACAGTCTGCGTAGGGACCGAGGGTGTGCGGTATTGGTCCTCGTTAAACTGTGCTACCGTAAAGTGCTCGACTTCGCGTGCAGGTCGTCGGGCTACCGAAGCGGGGGTGCCATCCCCTCTGCAGAGGATCAAAATTGCGATGGCATGTCTTCGGATCATCCTCCGGGACGTTTCCCAGACCGTCGCCAATAGCCCATTGTGCAGCTCTAGTACGACGTAAATTAACAACAACAAAGCATGTTTTTGATACTAAGGTATATTAACAATCAAATATTTTATGAAATAATTTTCAATAACATCTATTTCTAATAAATTCAGAAATGATTTTTTTTTTCTATTTTGCAATTTACGATAACGATATGGTTTTTTCGAGAAATAATTTTAATTACATCTGTACCTATAAAATATAAGATTTAATTATATATATATTTGTTTTTAAAAATTAAAATTTCTTAACAAAAATGTATTTAAATTAAAACAATAATAATTTATAAATTGAATAAACCACATTAAATAGCTATTAACCTTTTTAGAGAAAAAAAATTAAGGAAAAATTTTTAACGTCCCATCTGGACTTTGAATCCCGGGCAGACAGCTCACCCACAGTATTACGAACAACATTAGTTGGAAAGTTTAAGTAAATAAACTGAAAATTTAATAGAGCATATTTCTCCCCATGAGCATATTCTTTTTCTCTATCCAAGGTTTACAACTATGTTTTTTTTAACTTAAGCTTAACTTTTTTTTTTAATAGAAATTTTTTAAACGAGAACTTTCCTTATAAGCAAAATATATCAATACAATAGTGTGATGAGTAGGGGAGAGTGGGGTCAATTGTAACAGGGTACGATTGTAACAGAGCAAAATTTCGAGTGTCGGGTTCTAGATTAAGTTCCTAGGTGGTGCACAAGGTGTATTTAACAAATCTACATGTACACTCCTGATGGCAACCATTTTTATGTACTTTTGAAAGAGTTACATCACAAAAGATATTTTCACGTCACGCAAGTACTTTTTTTGGTATTAGAATATTTTATTGTAACAAAATAATTTTGTTTAAACAAATAAAAATTAGTAACCGAATATGTAAGTGGACACCTTAATTAACATTTCAATAAAAAAAAAGATTAGTTTTGCTAATTAACTAGCATTGTTTTTAACAAATGAAGCTGAAATGGCGTCTTGGGGACAATTGTAACAATAAGTAAAGGGACGATTGTAACAGCTGAAAATAAATAATCTTATGTTTACAAACCATTACTTAACTCTTTAAGAACCACCAATAGTTTCCTATAGCATTTATATTATGTTGCATGTGTATTATTTTATTTGTCACCTTTCACAGCATAAATTAAAATTTTTAACCCCTTAAAGTTAAAAGTTTAACCCTTTAGGTCTCTGCTCATTATTATTTTTACTCCTAAAATATCACTACTATTTTGATCAATAATAAAATATATCACAACTATGATAATATGTATAATTAACTATGTTTTAGTTGAATTTATGAACTGTTACAATTGACCCCGTAAGTGGGGACAATTGTAACAAGTGCACGGCTGTCAAAAATTGTTAATAACTAATATAATAATATTTAAAATCAGGTATTTAATTTTTTTTCTAGTAGAGGATAGTCTACTCTACTCGTCTGTCAATTAATAATAATATATTGGATTTTTTGTTAGTTAAAAATAGTTAAGTAAAAAATGTTACAATTGACACCACTCTCCCCTACTCAAAAAATTTCTGAAACAAAATGGAATTGAACACATGAAGTAATAAATATCACGTAAAAAAACAGAAAATAAAATGTAAAGAAAAAACAGAACAAAACATAAAATGAAATCTATAAAACGAGTAGAGAATTCAAATGAACTTACATGAACGGGAAAATTTTCAAGAATGATATAAAATATTTTCGCAATAAGATTGCCAGATTACAAAATATGAAAACAGAAGCGCAAATTAAAGTAAAAGCGAAAATAGAGAATTTTGTTTTGTAGCGCATTCTTACTGCAGTACTGAAGCGCGTTTGATTTGTTAGTGACCAAGGATTAGCCCGAAAATGGATGTGCGCAAGGTAATATTATACTGGATAATTTAAAGAAGTTATAATTATTATGTTTGATATTTAATTATACAATTTAGATGATTTCAGAAAATTAACTTTTATTTAAGAAAAGAGAGAGAAAGTATCATGAAATGCCTGTTTAGCACTTATTTTTAGCCACGGATTTACCCGAAATGGGTTTGCACATGGTACAAAAGATATAAATTAACAACGAAGTTTTCAGTAAATTTATTTACAAAAACTATATATGGGTCATTCTCACAAAAACAGTCATTTTCATGTCCCCAGTATATTTTATGTTTGTTTTACAGCTTACGAAAAAAAAAATTCAGGGAAAGTGTACTACAGAATGCAAGCTAACAAAAGAATAAAAATAAAATTATCAATTTTTATTTTTATTTATTTTAGGTAATTAAAATATACCAATATGTCATTCCCTCACTTGTCCCCACTGCTGATTTAAAAAAAGAAAAAAATTGTTTCTGAAATAAATTTTTCTTTTTTACAAATTCGTGTTTTTTATTTCAGAATACTGAAATATAGAATTCAGAAAGTCAATTTTAAATTTAATTTCTGATAAAAATATTAACACAGCACTATTTTAAACTTTGTCCCCAGTGTTTCGCGTCATTCCCTCACAACAATGTTCTTATCACCTGCAATCTTCTTAGAATAAAAATATTTTAATAAAAACTTCGGAAGTTAACAACTGGCATCATAGAACAAAATTGCAGTATGTTTCCATCTTCAACTTAAAGAAGCTTTGCTGTGGAATAAATTTGAATGAATCAAACCAGGTAAAATTTTTTACATTTGTCATTCCCTCATGTCATTTTTTAGAGTAAAATAAAATACAACTTCATCGAGAAAGTGGATAATTATATGTTGCTTTCTTGTATGAATATAATTGTATGTGATTGACTTCAGAAATTAATTAGGCCTAACTGTTATTTCTAAATTTTATTGAATTCGTCATTCCCTCACTAGTGTATAAAGTGAGGGAATGACGCTGAAGTGAAGGATGATTCAAGATGAGTATATTATCAAATTTTTTTTTGTTCAATCGTGCCAGCCAATTTTATTTCCTAAACCTGTAAAAACTATTAAATATATAACACTAAATTATAATAAATATTAGATATACTTAGTATGTTATCATTTTCAAACTTCAGGTAGATATAACTTAGATAAAAACATGTATTAAAATAAAATATCATTCCCTCACTATTAGTGTCATTCCCTCACTTTTTAAATAGTGAAAATAATTAATTTACTTATTAATTAATTTGAAAAATAAATTAAAAAATTAATAAATTAAATTATTAAATTAATTAATTTATTTATTAAATTAATTAATTAATTAATTATAGATTATTATAAATTAACTAATTATAAATTGATCAGTTAAAAAAATTAATTAATTTAAATATTAAGTATAATTTATAGGATATATACTTTCTTTATAATGCTATTACATATTTCTATTAATATAAAAAGTTTCAGAGCTTTTTATTCACTTTACTTTTTTGGGATTTTATGAACTGAAAAATGACAGTTTTCGTGAGAATGACCCATATATATATATATATATATATATATATATATATATATATATATATATATATATATATATATATATATATATATATATATATATATATATATATATATATATATATTCTGATAGTGTTAGCATTTTCTTTTTTTAAAATGGAAAATGAAGTATTATATAGAAATTAATATCTACAAACAAATCATAATACTAAATTTATTCAATTGACATTCATATCATTGGGTAAATATGATGCATTGTGCATATTTCTTCTCTCTCGTTCATCATAAATTATAGAACTGTATAATTAAATTTAAACATATAACATCCACGTGTAATAATAAAAATTAACCATAACAATATAAAGCAATAAATTTAAGAACAGCTTACCAACAAACTAAGTAAAATAAAACAAAGCGAACATTTAATAAAAATTAAGAAAGTAAGCCCCCAAAAATCTAACAAAACTATTAATAGCAATAGCTTGATAAAACTAATAATAAATGTTTACAAATGGAAAGGGCGATTCAAGTATTTGGAGAGAAAAAAAGGGAAAGAGTACTCATTTTCCTAAGTCCTGGCATTAGAATTCACCCTGTCTTTAACCGTACAAGTTTGCATTCAGCCAACCATCTATATTGGATTCAACTTATGGTGCGTATGGGTGTTTTCTACAGTAGTGGGTGTTTTCTACACTACGGAGCGCTGCGAGTTCTTGACTGTCTTTACTTCCGTTCTACTGTTTTGAAGCCATTTGGCTCGCAACGTGATCATTGAGTTTCGAAACTCTCTTGAGTAATATTTCGTATATGATATTTTTTACCCGATTTATTATTTTTGTTTAAAAGAAGAATCGTTATGAGAGTCGTAATTTAAAGACCTGTCATTTCAAGTCGTAAGAATTGACATTTGAAGAAAGAATCGTTATGAAACACTTCTTACCTTGTGTTCACAATATACTAACTTCGAAATTAAACCTAATCTGTTAACTTAATCTTGTAGCTCGAACAATATACTAACACTAACGTATGATGGTGCACGGTTTAGACCAAGAACAAAACAGTAATGAACAAGTAAAAAAGAGGCCAAATCCGGACAGCCAAAAAAGTGAGTTCTTTCTAAACCTAGTAATCATTATGCCACCTCTTTTAACAATACATTTCTAAATAACTGAAACAAATTTTAACTTGAAACTCACCAGAATTACTTAATGTCATTAATATCTTATGAATTACAGCACATTTGAGCTCAGAAATTATATAATTTATTTCTGTTATTAAAAACAAAATTATCTGTTTGAAAATATCGCCTAACAGAATAAGTTGTAGAAAGCAGCTGTATACTTTCTAACCAGAAATATAGCAGGTCCAAATTTCCAGATTGTTGTTATTTACATTTATATTAAAAACACCATCCATTGATAAAACTGCTCCTAAATAATAGCAGTGATATGGGGGCCTCCCTGACCAAGTGGTATCAACTGCGAAATGCTTCACGAAGCATGAAGGTAGTGAGTTCGAATCCCACTGTTACTCTTGATGTTTCTTCGTGATGCCACTCTCTGTAGTGCGCTACCTGTCGTTCTACTTGACAAAGGTTTGCATGGCTTAATTGAGCACAACAAGCCTAAAAATGTTTGTTATATCAATTTTCGATCGAAATGGGCTACATATAGCAAAAGTGTATACCTATGAAACACTAGACGTGCTTTCACTACTAGCGTGTGGATAGTCGTAGAAGTAAACAGTACGTTAGTTTCTGTCTTGATTTTCCCAGAAATTAAAGTTTTATGCTTGGAAATTATCTGGAACTGAATATTGTATTACATTTAGAGCTTAATTTAAGCATCATGGGAGTTTTAAAATATATTTTTAGTAATCTAAATGTGAAAAATATTATGGAGAAGGAAAACATCATTGTACATTCCCATGGATATCGTTTTCAAAATGAATGCAAACAACAATCTCAGGCTCTTAACCTACTCTACTTCAGGTTAGATGGTATACAGCTGCTTACTACCCCTTATGAAAAAATCGAGGTATAAACGAAGTATATTTGAAAGGTATAAAGGAGGTTGTTATTTAAATACGTCGTTAAGGTTGAAAAGGGTGCAAATGAATACCTCAAAATCAACCTCAAATATACCTTAAATATACCTCCAGAGGTATATATGTTTCAACCTGAGGTGTTTAATTTTACATCTGTGGAGAGGTAGATATTTACTACTTTAAAGTGTTTTATTTTGAACCTTAGGTTATTACTTATCAGCCTGAAGTATATTTTCTTTACACTTGTGGAAGTATTTTTTCAACAACCTAAGGTGTGTCATTTTACACTTCAGGTAATTATAAATCAACCTCAAGTGTATTTTGTTCTACCTCAGGTAATTATTTTTCAACCTCAGGTATATAATTTTATGCTTCTAGAGGTATATATTTAACAACCAGTGGTGTGTCGTTTTACACTTCTGGTTGCTATAAATCAACCTCAGGTGTATTTTATTCTACCTCAGGAAATCATTTTTCAACCTCAGGTATATAATTTTATGCTTGTAGAGGTATATATTTATCAACCTGTGGTGCGTCGTTTTACACTTCTGGTTGTTATAAATCAACCTCATGTGTATTTTGTTCTACTTCAGGTGATTATTTTTCAACCTCAGGAATATAATTTTATGCTTGTAGAGGTATATATTTATCAACCAATGGTGTGTCGTTTTACACTTCTGGTTCTTATAAATCAACCTTGGGTGTATTTTGTTCTACCTCAGGTAATTATTTTTCAACCTCAGGAATATAATTTTATGTTTGTAGAGGTATATATTTATCAACCAATGGTGTGTCGTTTTACACTTCTGGTTGCTATAAATCAACCTCAGGTGTATTTTGTTCTACCTCAGGAAATCATTTTTCAACCTCAGGTATATAATTTAATGCTTGTAGAAGTATATATTTATCAACCTGTGGTGCGTCGTTTTACACTTCTGGTTGTTATAAATCAACCTCAGGTGTATTTTGTTCTACTTCAGGTGATTATTTTTCAACCTCAGGTATATAATTTTATGTTTGTAGAGGTACATATTTATCAATCTGTGGGGCGTCGTTTTACACTTCTGGTTGTTATAAATCAACCTGAAGTGTATTTTCAACACTTGGAAATGTTATTTTTTTATTAACGTCATGTGTTCCATGTTCTACCTTAAGTTATTATTTCGTAACCTGAAGTATATATTTTTGTATTTTTAGAAGTATTAATTTAACAACCAAAGATGCGACATTTTACACTTCAGGCTTATGTAGCTCAACCTAATGCTGTTTTTTCAGTACTTACGAATGTGAGGTGTTCACCTAGTTGATTAATTTTTAACCTCACTACATAAAAAATATTATATATATATATATAAAGATATTATCTATATTATATGAAGAATAATGTATGTCATTACATTTTTTAACTAGTAGAGATCTTCATTTATCAATCTGAAGTTTTTAATATTAAACCTTCGGCAGTAATTGCTTCTTCTGTTAAGTTATAAAGGAAAGTTTCCAATGCGTAATTCTTCTGTAATTTTAATAGATTGAATTAAATCATCTTAAAATTACACTTATCCAAATTCTACAGTTAGTAAAAATTATTTATGGGAACTCATACTTGTACTTTTAGAAGATAGTTGTCTAAGGTGGTTCAATTTTTAAAGCTATAAAACTACAAATTTAAATAATTAGTCAGCTGAAATTCAAATACTTTTATTTAAAACTAAAATTTAATTTTTTTACAAATCGACAAAATTATTTTAAATTGTGTTTTCGTCTACCTGTTGAAACTTGTAATTATTGGAACCTAAAAGAAAAAAAAATGAATTAGTAAGAAATTCATATTTACAATAATAGTGGCAGGTTTCAAACTATTAAAATATTCAAAATTATTTTTTTATGATTTAAATTAACTGGATGAAGTTAATTTTCTTTTTCAGATAAATAGTAGTACTCTTCTGCCATTTCTATTCAATCCTCATAGCTAAAAAGCATGACACCACAGCCACAGCCACAAAATAAAGTACACTGAAGTCAGTACTACCATTAACAACATTTACAGAAATTTAAATATATAATTTCAATCTTAATATGCAATTTTAACACTTCGTATTTTTCTATACATTTGGTATCATTATGGTACTTGTAAGTTTGATAATTATATTTTCTTTCTTTTTTTCTTACAAATCTTTAAACTCAATAAACCTAGTCTTTATATTTTTAAACTTTTTGTCAGACTTTATGAAACTAATAGCTTTTTTATAAATTTTAGACGCTGATTCTGAAAAGGACTTCCGTTATTGTCAATCACATAAGAGTTTCTTAAAAAATAGTTATTTTAATATTTTTTAATAAATGTAATCAAGAATCAACAATCGTTTAATAAATTAAATTTTAAAGTTATGTACCAATTTTTTTTTTTTTTTACACTCAATCGAATAGAACAAATTACAAGTTGATAAGGAGCATTTATTTTAAAGTTGTGAGTAATTTCATGCGAGAAAAATTTCTCAGAGAGAATGATTTGAAATAATACTTTTAAAATAAGTTGAATACAATATATCCTATATAATTTATAATACCAAGCAGAATAAAACTAATAGTTGGTTGTTACAAACATTTGTTTAAATATAAAAACATATCCCATAAGATGAAACTCAAAAAAATTGCATATTACTTTCAACAATAAATGTCTTTATTTGCAACGGATTTTATTCAATTCAGCATTAAAATTGCATAAGAAACTATACTGACTTATTTCTAAAAAATTTGAGATTTCCGAAAGTCGCTAATTTTTGAAGTTGTGAACCATAAACAGCTGCATAAAAATGCTCATAACCTTGAAACAAATTGTCATATAAACTTGAAATCGGGTTTAATTTGATTCTGTTCAATATTTTAATAAGTAATAACAATCTACTTCGTAAATAATTAACGTGGGTAAATTGAGAAAAAGTAACACGTAGTGTAAATAGCAGTGTGATCAAACATAAAAAAATGAGCTACTACAGTTACTAGATTTCAATTATCAAATATCTAACAAACTATTGTTATCAACAATTGAATAAATGCTGTAGTTTATTAGGAGAGATTACTTTTTCTTTATGGTAAAAATTCAGAACTATTTCCTTGGGGAAGCCTGAGCAGTAACTTGCTAGTCACTTCTTCATCGCTGCTGCACATGTGCTATTTACAGCCTAGGTCATCTCAGCAATATCAGGGAACAGTGGATAAGCTCTGTAAATATATACATAGATATATACATATATGTAAGAAAAAGAAATTACATGTTAATCAGATTTGAAATGCAGTGTTATTATACACATTTTCACTCATAAACAACAATATAAGCTTTGCAACAGATATCCAAGCAAACGATAAGCATACAGCTATAGTAGAATTTCAAAGCAAAATTGCTATTTTAAAGATCTTTCAATTTTCAATGATTTATTTATAAGAGAAATTCTGAACATTTTACTCAACTAATCAGCTTGCATACTGCAACGTTGAAACATATACATTTAAGCAAAATAAAAGAATAGTTATATTTGAATAAATTACAAACAATAAAATATACTGTGCATAACCTGCTGTAGCGATTCACCAGTAACGTTACCCTAAACAGCGACGAGAAATAATTAGAATGTTCTCTCTTATTGCTAAGCCTACACCAATAGCTTCTAAGAATATCCTCCAACTTAAATTATTTAAGCTCAGGAAGCGTCTTTAAAACAAAAATAATAAAATTTAAGTTTGAAAATTGAAGTATATTTGATTAAAAGTGATAAAAGTAAATTAATAAATGTCAAGCACACTTACCGAATTTCGAATAGACTTTCGATTGTCAATACACACGCCATTTGCCGGCTCGCACGGAACTCTGGGAAGTGAGCTAGTTAATTTTATGTGGTTGTTGTTACTTTACGTCGCACTAGAGTTGCACAATAGGCTATTGGCGACGGTCTGGGAAACATCCCGGAGGATGATCCGAAGACATGCCATCACAATTTTGATCCTCTGCGGAAGGGATGGCACCCCCGCTTCGGTAGCCCGACGACCTGCGCGCGAAGTCGAGCACTTTACGGTAGCACAGTTTAACGAGGACCAATACCGCACACCCTCGGTCCCTACGCAGACTGATCCAAGAGGTCACCCACCCGCACCGAAAAGTTTCGGTGGTTTAATTTCTGTATCCCATACTTTGACGATCTGTTTATCGCATCCAAAAATGCAGATGAACACAGAGAACATTTAAGACAAATTTTCACAAGACTTGAAGAACACGGGTTGAAACTTAACCCTTCAAAATGTGTTCTCGGTAGACCGCAAGTTTCATTTTTAGGGTGCTTAATCACACCATCAGGTGTTAAGCCTTTACCCGAAAAGGTAAAAACGATCACTGACTATCCCCAACCAGAAAATATAGCAGAGCTTCGCAGATTTTTAGCAATGATTAATTTTTATCGGCGATTTTTACCAAATGCAGCTCAAACCCAAGCCCCATTACACGATTTTTTGAAAAACTCCAAGAAAAATGATAAAACTTTGATCCCTTGGAACGATGTCGCAGTGGAAGCATTTAATAAATGTAAACTTAACTTAGCCAATTCTGCTACTTTGTCATATTTTTCTCCTAATCATAATTTATCAATAATGGTAGATGCATCTGATTCAGTCATAGGTTCTGTGTTGCACACCATCTGGTATCCGCCCAATAGCATTCCATTCTCGTAAATTAACCGCAACAGAAAAAACTACAGCACTTATGATAAGGAGTTATTAGCCATTTACAGTACTATAAAACACTTTAGGTATATTTTAGAAGCCCGACAGTTTATCATATTTACTGACCATCGCCCTTTAATCTTCGCCTTCAACAAAAAATCCGAATCTTGTTCTCCACGCCAACTTCGGCAGTTAGACTTTATCGCACAGTTCAGCACAGATATCAGACACATTTCCGGTTCGGATAACACTGTTGCAGATGCTCTTTCTAGAATAAACGCAATTAACCTTTCCACAACTGACTTAAAAAACTTAGCCGATTGTCAAAAGACTGATGAGGAACTAAAAGTTTTAATCTCTTCTAATAATAATTCAATAGATTTAAAGCCTTTCAAAATGGGAAATAATATTGAAATCTTCTGCGATGTCAGTAAGGAAAAAGTTCGTCCTTATATACCCAAGAAACTTCGCCATGAAGTATTCTGCTCATTGCACAACTTGTCGCACCCTGGTATACGCGCTACCAAGCGTCTAGTGCAAGATCGGTTCATATGGCCGTCCATGTTGAAAGACATAACAGAATGGACTCGTTCCTGCCTATCTTGTCAACGAAATAAGGTCCAAAGACACACTGTAAGTCCATTACAGCCTTTCAACCTACCTTCTGAGAGATTCCAGCACGTGCATATTGACTTAGTTGGACCCCTTCCACCCTCTGATGGTCTTAACTATTTGTTGACGTGTGTTGATCGCTACACTAGGTGGCCGGAGGCCATCCCTCTCAGTGACGTCTCAGCGGAAACAGTATCCAAGGCCTTCGTCGCTCATTGGGTATCTCGCTTTGGAGTGCCTGCTATCTTGACTACATACCAAGGCCGACAATTTCAATCCCATCTCTTCTCCTGCCTGATGTCCATGTTTGGTATACAGCGAATCCGCACAACCCCCTACCATCCTTCTTCAAACGGTATGGTTGAACGGTTCCACCGTTCTCTGAAACAAGCTCTTCGATGCTACAACACTAAATGGACTGAATCTTTACCAGTAGTTTTACTAGGATTGCGAACTTGCTTTAAGGAGGATCTCAATGCATCTTGTGTTGAGATGGTCTATGGACAAACTGTAGTCTTACCTGGAGAGTTCTTTGAACCGCCTTCCTATGCTCCAAGTGATCCTTCAACTTATCTTTCAAAACTTAGAGAAACCTTCAGAACTCTAAAACCTACACCTGCGTCCTGCCATTCAAAATCATCATGCTTCGTACATCCAGCTTTAGAAACGTGCTCCCATGTGTTTGCAAGAGTCGATACCTTGAAACCTGCACTGTCATCACCTTATGATGGACCTTTTGCAGTTCTCCATAGAACTGAAAAACATTTCACGATCAAGAAAAATGGGAAGGAAGCCACCATAAGCATTGACCATCTCAAACCAGCTTTTCTCTTAAACACAGACTCAACAACATCAGATTACGTACTAGAGGAAAGAGTTTCAACGCCAGCAGTTTCAACTCCACAAGTTCAATGTGAGCAGGGTGACTCTTTACCTGTTATGACTCGTTCTGGAAGAAAAGTCAGGTTTAATCCTCGATACTTGTAATCACTTTATAGACTTTTATAGACTGTTTCGTACCTTTGGTACTAAGGGGGGAGTACTGTGGTGTACCTCGGCAAACACCCAGTCCCCAAGTATGTGCCTCGACAACCCTCCTGACCACTCCAAAACGAACTGAAATGACCCTTATGAAAAAATCGAGGTATAAATGAGGTATAAACGAGGTATATTTTAAAGGTATAAAGGAGGTTGTTATTTAAATACGTCGTAAAGGTTGAAAAGGGTGCAAATGAATACCTCAAAATCAACCTCAAATATACCTTAAATATACCTCCAGAGGTATATATGTTTCAGCCTGAAGTATATTTTTTTACACTTGTGGAAGTATTTATTCAACAACCTAAGGTGTGTCATTTTACACTTCAGGTTATTATAAATCAACCTCAGGTGTATTTTGTTCGACATCAGGTAATTGTTTTTCAACCTCAGGTATATAATTTTATGCTTGTAGAGGTATATATTTTTCAACCTATGGTGTGTCATTTTACACTTCAGCTTATTATAAATCTACCTCAGGTGTATTTTGTTCGACATCAGGTAATTGTTTTTCAACCTCAGGTATATAATTTTATGCTTGTAGAGGTATATATTTATCAACCTGTGGTGTGTCGTTTTACACTTCTGGTTGTTATAAATCAACCTCAGGTGTATTTTGTTTTACCTCAGGTAATTATTCTTCAACTTCAGGCATATAATTTTATGCTTGTAGAGGTATATATTTTCAGCCTAAGGTGGGCCATTTTACACTTCTGGTTGTTATAAATCAACCTGAAGTGTATTTTCAACAATTGGAAAGGTTATTTTTAATTAGCGCCATGTGCTCCATGTTCTACCTTAAGTTATTATTTCGTAACCTCAAGTATATATTTCTGTATTTTTAGAAGTGTTAATTTATCAACCAAAGATGTTTTTTTTAGCACTTACGAAGGTGAGGTGTTATACGGACCACCTAGTTTATTAATTTTTGGACTCACTATATAAAAAATATAATATATATATAAAGATATTATATATATTATATGAAGAATAATGTACATTACATTTTTTTCACTAGTAGAGATCATTTATCAACCTGAAATTTTTAATATTAAATCTTCGGCAGTAATTGCTTCTTTTGTTAAGCTATAAAAGATTTCAAATGCATAATTCTTCTATAATTTTAATAGATTGATTTAAATCATCTTAAAATAACACTTATCCAAATTCCACAGTTAGTAAAAATTATTTATGGGAACTCATACTCGTATTTTTAGAAGATAGTAGTCTAAGGTGCTTGAATTTTTAAAACTATAAAACTACAAATTTAAATAATTAGTCAGCTCAAATTCGAAGTACTTTTATTTAAAACTAAAATTTCACTTTTTTTACAAACCAACAAAATTATTTTAAATACTGTGTCCGTCTACATGTTGAAACTTGTAATTATTGGAACCTAAAAGGAAAAAAAATATAAATTAGTAAGAAAGTCATATTTACAATAATAGGGGCAGGTCTTAAAATATTAGAAAGTATTTTTTTTATGATTTAAATTAACTGGATGAAATTAATTTTCCTTTTCAGATAAATATCTTCTGCCATTTCTATTCAATCCTCGTAGCTAAAAAGCATGACATGTATCACAGACACAAAATAAAATACACTGAAGACAGTATTACCATTAACAACATTTACAGAAATTCAAATATACAGGGCGTTTATAAAGTCTCGGACCCATTTTGATGTTTAATAACTCATAAAATAATAAAAATAGATTAAAATTAATAACATAAATGGTTAGATAGACTCAAAAACTTTCATGAACCTTGTCAATGAACTTTCACGTGTGCCCCCTTCGTCGCACGGAGAATATCAAGTCGATAGTCAATTTCACGCCAGGTAGCGGCAAGCATGTCGGCATCCACAGAGGCTATTGCGGTTGTAATTCTGGCTTTTAGGCCATCAATGTTCGACACGATCCTCCTGTAAACATTGTCCTTTATAAATCCCCAAAGAAAAAAGTCCAGCGGCGTTATATCAGGTGATCTGGGTGGCCAAGGAATTGGACCTCCTCGCCCAATCCATCTTCCTGTAAAATGGTCATTCAAAGAACTACGAACGATGATACCCCAATGAGGTGGTGCACCATCTTGTTGCAAAAAGACATGTGGCTGAAGCTCTTCTAGTTGTGGAAATACGAAGTTTTCCAACATGTCTAAGTATACGACTGATGAGATTGTCTTTTCTGTAAAAAAGAAAGCTACCTCTCTTGAAACTGACTATCGACTTGATATTCTCCGTGCGACGAAGGGGGCACACGTGGAAGTTCATTAACAAGGGTCATGAAACTTTTTGAGTCTATCTAGCCATTAATGTTATTAATTTTAATCTATCTTTATTATTTTATGAGTTATTAAACATCAAAATGGGTCCGGGGCTTTATAAACACCCTGTATAATTCCAATCTTATTATGCAATTTTAACACTTTTTATTTTTCTATACATCTGTAACATTATGGTACTTGTAAGTTTAATAATTAGATTTCCTTCCCTTTCTTTTTTAAAAATTTTTAAACTCAATAAACCTAGTCTATATTTTTCAGCTTTTTGTCAGACTTCATGAAACTAGCAGCTTTTTTTTAAATTTTTGACGCTGATTCTGAAAAGGACTTATGTTATTGTCAATCACATCAGAGTTTCTTAAAAAATAGTTATTTTAATAATTTTTAATCAATGTAATCTAGAATCTACAATCGTTTAATAAATTAAAATTTTAAAGTTATGTACCAATTTTTATTCTTTTTTTACACTCAATTGAATAGAACAAATTACATTCTGATAAGGAGCATTTATTTTAAAGTTGTGAGTAATTTTATGTGAGGAAAATGTCTAAGAGAGAATGATTTGAAATAATACTTTTAAAATAAGTTGAGTATAATATCTCCTATATAACTTATAATACCGAGCAGAATAAAACTAATAGTTAGTTGTTACAAACACTTGTTTAAATATAAATACACATCCCATAGGATGAAACTCAGCAGATAATGCAGATTACTTTCAACAATAAATGTTTTTATTTGCAATTGATTTTATTCAATTCAGGATTAAAATTGCATACTATACTGACTTATTTCTAAAATATTTAAGATTTCCGAAATTCGCACATTTTTGAAGTAGTGAACCATAAACAGCTGCATGAAAAAGCTCATAACCTTGAAACAAATTGTCATATAAACTTGAAATCGAATTTAATTTAATTCTGCCCAATATTCTAATAAGTAATAACAATCTGCTTAGTAAATAATTAACGTGGGTAAAATGCGAGAAAATAACATGTAATGAAAATAGCTGTTTTCTGATCAAACATGAAGAAGTGAGCTAGTACAGTTACTAGTTTTCAGTTATCAAATATCTAGCAAACTATTGTTATCAACGATTACACAAAATCTGTAGTTTATTAGGAGAGATTAGTTTTTCTTTTAGGTATAAATTCAGAACTATATCCTAGGGGATGGCTGAGCAGTAGCTTGCTTGTCTCTTCTTCTGCGCCGCCGCGCATGTGCTATTTACAGCCTAGGCCATCTCAGTAATATCAGGGAACTGTGGATAAGCTCTGTAAATATATATATATATATATATATATATATATATATATATATATATATATATATATATATATATATATATATATATATATATATATATATATATATATATATGAACTTTGTTTATATATAAACAATAATATAAACTTTGCAACAAATATCCAAATGATAAGCATACAGCTATAGTAGAATTTCAAAGCAAAATTGCTATTTTAAAAATCTTTCAATTTTCAATGATTTATTTATAAGAGAAATTGTGAACATTTTTCTCAATTAATCAGCGTGCATACTGCTACGTTAAAACATATACATTTAAGCAAAATAAAAATAGTTCTATTTGACTGAACTACAAACAATAAAATATACTATGCATAACCTGCTGTAACGATTCACCAGTAATGTTACCTAAAACAGTGACGAGAAATATTTCGGTTATTCTCTCTTATTGCTAAGCCTACAACGATAGTCTCAAAGAATATCCTCCAACTTAAATTATTTAAGATCAGGACGCGTCGTTAAAACAAAAATAATAAAATTTAAGTTTCAAAATTGAAGCATATTTGATTAAAAGTGATAAAACTAAATTAATAAATGTCAAGCACACTTACCGAATTTCGAAGAGACTTTCGATTGTCAACACACACGGCATTTGCCGGCTCGCATGGAACTCTGGGAAGTGAGCTAGTTAATATGAAGTGTACTTTAAGCAACCTTAAACAAGCTTAGGTATAAATAAAATGACTTCAACACCTCAATAAATACCTCACTCTCTTTAGTTGAAATAAGGTATATTTTTTTATACCTCATAAATACCTCAATATCATTAGTAGAAAAATGGTATATTTTTTATACCTCGTAACTACCTCACTCTCGTTAGTTGAAATAAGGATGATTTTTTAATACCTCATAAATACCTCTTTTGTTACAAGTGTAAGAGAAACAACCTCGTATACCTTAAAAATCATCTTATCTGTCTGGATGATTTGAAGTGAATTTAAAACAACCTCAAAATAAGCTTAGGTATTAATAAAATGACTTCATATACCTCAATAAATACCTTTTTATCGTTAGTTGAAATAAGGTAAAAATTTTTATACCTCAAAAATACCTCTTTTGTTACAAGTGTAGGAAAATAAACCTGGTGTACCTTAAAAATCACCTTATCAGTCTGGTTGATTTGAAGTGAATTTTAAGCAACCTCAAAACAAGCTGAAGTATATATAAATCAACCTCGTACACCTTAATTACAACCTTTACGAGGTATAATTTTTATTGCTGTTTTCTCTGCAACCTTAAATACACCTCAAATATACCTCAAAACAACCTTAATACCTCAAAAATACCTCAAATCAACCTTAAATATACCTTAAATTTTCATAAGGGGAGGTAAATCCAGCCGGCATAACCGGTTGAAAACCCCCTCATACTCACTTCCAAACTGACTCGCGTGGAGAGAGGAGTCGTTCCTCAAACCTTCTTAACCATTATCTAAATTCTTTACAATGTAAGTTTTCATTATATGTTTTTGTTGTACATTAAATTTTTCCTTAGCTTGAACTTTTTTTATTCTTCATTTATTTTTTAATTAATTTTTAATAACGCAATTTAAGTATATAGCATATAGCATGTTATTCTTAGCTTTAAAGCACACACGTGCTATATTAGGTATAAATAAAATGACTTCATACACCTCAATAAATGCCTCACTCTCTTTAGTAGAAAAAAAGGTATATTTTTTTATACCTCGAAAATACCTCACTCTCGTTAGTTGAAATAAAGCTGATTTTTTTTATACCTTATAAATACCTCTTTTGTTACAAGTGTAAGAAGAACAACCTGGTATACCTTGGAAACTACCTCATCAGTCTGGTTGATATGAAGTGATTTTAAAACAACCTCAAAATAAGCTTAGGTATAAATAAAATGACTTCATATACCTCAATAAATACCTCACTCTCTTTAGTTGAAATAAGGTATATTTTTTTACACCTCGTGAATACCTCATTTTCGTTAGTTGAAATAAGGTTAATTTTTTTTATACCTCATAAATACCTCTTGTGTTACAAATGTAAGAAGAGCAACCTCGTATACCTTAAAAATCACCTTATCAGTCTGGTTGATATGAAGTGATTTTAAAACAACCTCAAAATAAGCTTAGGTATAAATAAAATGACTCGACTCCATATACCTCAATAAATACCTCACTCTCTTTAGTTGAAACAAGGTAAAAAAAATTATACCTCAAAAATACCTCTTTTGTTACAAATGTAAGAAAATAAACTTGGTATACCTCAAGAATCCCCTTATCAGTGTGGTTGATTTGCAGTGAATTTTAAACAACCTCAAAACAAGCTGAAGTGTATATGAAACAACCTCGTACAACTTAATTACAACCTTTACGATGTATAATTTTTATTGCTGTTTTCCCTGCAACCTTAAATATACCTCAAATATACATCAAATCAACTTTAATACCTCAAAAATACCTCAAATCAACCTTAAATATACCTTAAATTTTCGTAAGGGAAGTGTTTCATAACTATTCTTTTTTCAAAAGATCAATTCTTACGTTTTGAAATGACAAGTCTTTAAATGACGATTCCTATTACTATTATTCTTTTAAACACACATAATAAATCAGGTAACAAATCCACGTACACAAGAAATGCTACTTAAGAGAGAACAATGATCACGTTGTGAGCCAAATGTCTTCAAGACACACCAAAAACAGTGGCCCGGAAGTATGGATGGTGTTTTCAATAGAAATGTAAGCAATAACAATCTCGAGCTCGGGACCTACTCTAGTTCCGGTTAAAAAGTTTGCAGCTGCTTATTACATGTTATTCTAATAGGCGATGTTTTCAAACGGATAATTTTGTTTTCAATAAAAGAATTAAACTAGAAAGTTTCTGAGCTCAAATCTGCCGTGTTTCATAAGATATTAATGTTATTATGTAATTCTGGGGAGTTTGGAGTGAAAATTTGTTTAAGTTATTTCGTTATTTATTATTGAAAAAGGTGATGTGGTTGCTAGATTTTAAATAACTCGCTTTTTTGGCAGTCTTCATTTGGCCTCTTTCCATTTGTTTATTACTGTTTGTTCGTGTTGCAAGCTGTGCACCGTCTTACGTTAGTGTTAACGCTTTTAGTATTGTAAACAGTATTGTTAGCATTGTAAACATAAGTAATTAGTAATCAAATGCATTGTTTGCAAGAATCTCAAAACACAATGATGCCAAATGGCTTTAAAGTGCAACTGAAACAGTAACCCGGAAATTCAGGCAGTCCCGAGCTTGCAGCGCTGCCTAGTGTAGAAAACACCATCCATAGGCAGTCAAGAGATTGCAGCGCCCCTTAGTGTAAAAAACACCATCTATACATAGACCCAGTCACCACGAAAGTTGCGATCGCAAATAAACAATAAACAGTGATGTTTTGTTTACTCTCTGACTTGGTTGAGATTTTGATTTTAACAATCGACATTATGAAATTTAAAATAAAGAAATTAAATACACATTTAGGTATATTTTTAAGTAAATCTTGATTAAAGTATGAGTATTTTCATGTAATTGCATTTGATTATCATTATTTGTACAGCTATATTACAAAATAAATGAGAATGAAGCATTTTGTAGAATATAACTTTTTAATTTAAATACAAGAAAATTAAAGGCTTACAAGAAGTAAATATTAGTAGTTTGATGAATTTTTAATCTCTACTAACTATTAAATAAATAATCCTTAGGAAGTATGAAATTGTTTTTATCACGGTTTTGCATATTTTATATGAAATCGTTAAACACTAATATTGCATTTCTTCTGTGAAAACTAAATTTTGTAAAGCTGCTATTATTTATAATAAATCATTAATTTACTTTAAGTCTCAAGAAATTAATAAATTTTCCTGTTACTGAATTAATAAAGTTTTTACTAATTTTCATGTAAATGTTATTCAATTACTAAACTTGAGACCTTTGTATAATTTGCAGCATCAGTTGTTAGTTTATATTCCACAAATAGTTTTCACTTTATGTGTTTATAAAATTTTAACAAAAGAAAAGTAAATAAATACATTTTTTTAATAGTAATGTAAAATTAATTGGTGAACTTTGTCCCCCAAGTTCAGTTCAAATGGATAATTTTTCCAGAATATATATTAATCTTTTTAACCATAAAGTAAAATTAATACTTAAAAATTTTGAAAAGAACATCACACAATGCTGATTCCACAGAATATGCTTATGAAGCCATACGAAAAAGTTTTTTTTTTTAACCATAATGTAAAAGAAGTTTTAAAGAGAACTTCTATGCACAATGCAGTGTTAGTGTTTTTCTTCACTACATCACTACACTATTTAAATTTTAGCTACAGCTTAATGATATTTTTAGAAGGTATTTTGAGTGTTTATAATTCTGTACTTTTCTGTGTCTTGTAATATATAGTCAAAAACAATTATTTTTCTGAATATGAGTATAACATACAAGCGTTATTGCTGATACTGGTAATTAAAAAAGAAAATTACCAATGTAAATTGTAAATAATAGGTAAAAACTAATGAGTTCAATAAATATATATATACACTGAAAAGCCAAAGAAACTGGTATACCTGCCTAATATCGTGTAGGGCCCCTGCAAGCACACAGAAGTGTCGCAACACGACGTGGCATGGATTCGATCACTGTGTGAAGTAGTGCTGGAGCTAATTGACACCATGAACCCTGCAGGGCTGTCCATAAACCAGTGGGAGTTAGAGGAGGTGGGGATATCTTCTGTGCATCACGTTGCAAGGCATCCCAAATATGTTCATGTGTGGGAATGCATCCAAGAGCACTCTTCTGAATTTAGACACTTCCGCTGGCCACCAAAATCCCCAGACATGAACATTATTGAACATATTTGGGATGCCTTGCAACGTGATGTTCAGAAGATATCCCCACCCCCTCTTACTCCCACTGGTTTATGGACAGCCCTGCAGGATTCATGGTGTCAGTTATCTCCAGTACTATTCACACATTGTTCGAATCCATGCCACATCGTGTTGCGACACTTCTGCGTGCTCGCGGGGGCCCTACATATTAGGCAGGTATACCAGTTTTTTTGGCTCTTCAGTGTACATGTACATCAAACTATAATTATCTAAGTTCTTAATAATGAAAATATTTTTATAGGAATTTTAGAATCAACACATTTTTCTAAGCATTGATGAAGTACAACTACAACATGGCAACAATTTTACGTTCTTCGTCTAATAACAAACAGAACTCCAGCTCAAATGCTTTAGGTTTAGATATGGTTTACACTGACAATTCTAAAAATAAATCAGGTATTTTTTTCTTTTCCTTTTTTTTTCTGCTGTTGAACTCTGGATATAAAAATCCATTTTAACTGTATTTTTATTGTAATGAATCTTTTGAATGCTTTTTAGTACATAATACCCCCGTGGCAGAATCATGACAACATTGTAGCAGAATTTTACAGAGTTCTTGCAGAACAAATTTTATTTAAGGAAGTAAAGAATTTTGGTTTTCTTTTCTGCAGAATTTTTTTTCTCGGAAATTATATTTATAAGATGTTTTTTTCAAACATCAGAGGGGAAAGAAATGTTGTTGATTTTTCTATTCTTATTTGAAAAGAATAAAAAATTTCTTTTCCGTGGAAATGTTGAAAGATTTTATTATTATCCAGAAATTATTCTTTTGACAGCCTCATTTTGCACAGATATTCTTTTAATCCATGCGGTATTTAAATCGTTCTTTCGACAGTTATTGCGTCATCCAAAAGCAAAAATTTAAACATCTCAATTTGTTTTGACAGATAATGCCATTTATACTGTACGGAATTTTTGGGATTTAATTAATGAGTATTCGTCCAAGAAATATTACCCATTTTGTTCTGAAAGTAATCTTTCAAATGGAATATTGACTTTTCATGGCTATTTGTAAAAGAACAATTTTAAAATCAATAAACATAAATTTTAATCTGTAGCTTAATATAGAAATACTTTATGAGGCATTTTATATTATATATATATATATGTGTGTTTACATGTACATATATTAAGAACTAATTCTAAGTTTAACCTCGACTAGCTGCATGTTATAGCTAGAATAAAATATTAGTAGTAAACATGAAAACCTTGAATAAAAATCTAAGGAAATGCTAAAAGAGTATTCAAGTGAAAAAAATACTGAGTCTACAGCCTATGATTACCCTCTTTCCCTTGATGAAGCTATCCTGCATTTCAATGCCTTTCATCTTTTTATTATTATTTTTCACTTGTTTATGCTTTTAATGTTTCCTTTGATTTTTAATCAGGTATTTTATCTTATTTTATGTTTGCTTCTAATGTGTATGTGTGTGTGTGTTGAAATTATGTTTCTAATTATTGACTAGTTCAATTTTCAAATTACTTTCAAATTTCATTCGTATCAGATCATTTTGATTTAGTATTCTGCATTTTATTTAGGACAAACATATCTTCCATCTGAAGCCACACTTTTGTGAGTGAAAATGGTGACTGATGTATATTGTTAGTTTGTATTTCTTATTTTGTATAAGTTGTTTATATTTTCTTTTTTCAAATTAAATTAACCTTCAACTTGAAAAGAGCTGATACCACTACTCATTTTTTTAATAATAGGTTTGTTTTAAACTTGTATTTAATATCAATATTTAATCTTTTTTAACTTTCTAGACAATCTGACTTTTTGGTTCTGAAACCCTATAAATTGCTTTTTTTCTTGTTTGCACCATGTGACATTGTAAGGTTTTTGTCTTGAGTTTGGCTAATATAGCCTCATTTGTTTCTCTTGTTTTTTAACTTTTTGTATCAAACATTGTTTTGAGCACAGTTTAGTTTTGTTACCTTGAGTATGTAATTTTGTAATGATTTTTCTTTGAGTTGAGCACAATATAACAACATTGTTATTTACACTATTGAGCTCTACATTCAATTAGATTTTTAATCAATAGTGTTTTTATTAGAGTTTATCTGATCATATAATCAAGTATAAAAGCACCACAATAGGGGATTTCTCTACCCTTAAACGAAACTGAAAGCATTATGAACAGTGATTGTCCAATCATTGCTTTTAGAGGAATATAGTAGGTGCTTAAAAACATTAATCTCACTTTTGACGAGGAAACATTTTCAGTGAATTTTCTAAAAAAGGCTGAATCAGTTAAGATAGGTTTCCTATTGCTTCATATTTTAAAGCAATATTTCAAGTAAATAATAAGTTTTAGAAATTGCAGCATTTTTAATTTTAAATATTCTTTAATATTTCTGTTAGAATCTGCTGCAAATTAAGTTTATTCTGCAATATTTTATGTTTTCCCATATTTTTGATGATCATACTTTTTGGCTTTAAATAATTATTTGGTAACATTAATCCAAAGGTCATTAAATTCGACGCCATATTGTCTGATTGTAGCAGTAATTAGACTAAAATACTTAATTAACTTACATGTTATTCATTTATCAAATAAATAAATATAATATAAATTCTCACTTAGTATAAAACTTTTTTCTTTAAAAAAATATATACTTTTAAGATTAAATGAATTTTTTGAAGAAATTATTCCATTGTCGAAATCATTAAATGAGTTGAAGGTTAATTGTGATTTATGCCTTTGTTTACAAATGATTTGTTTATTTTGGTTCATAAAATTTTGCTTATTTGTATGTTTGCCCTTCATGATAAATAAAGACTCTTATTTTTAAACAAAATGAAAACTGAATCATTTATTTTGAGTTTTCTTTATTTATTATTTTTCCTTTCCTTTTTTGTTTATATTTATTTGTTGATCATTACAGATAAGGAAATAGTCAAGATAAATTTATGAATAGAATATTCAAAAAGATTAGTTTTAATTATTAGGATAGCTGTTATTCAGGGTGCGTAGAATTTTTAAAAAGTGCTTAAAGGTGCTTATTTTCGATTTTTGTTTTTTAAAAGCCCTTAAAGATGATTTTTTTATTGGGTGTTTTTAAAAAAGTGCTTAATCTTCCCTTTTTCTTAATGAGATTTTTCCTTTACTGTGTTGATTTTCACTTCGAATTATGCAAAATGACACAGTTCACATTGTTCTATTCAACGTTTTCACAATGAATTCAACCACAACCTATTTCGGCGCATTGTCAGTCCGTAGCGTATGAAAACGCCATTCATTTTACCTGATTCAAAATTTCATGTTTTTTTACTATTGTCAAAAACAATACCAAAAGATTTTTTTTGACATAGCAGTTAAAACCGTCAATTGTCAAAAACTTTCCAACCCTGCGTAATTAATGATAAATTTTTAATGTGCTTAAAATATCTTTTGAGTGCCTGAAAAGTGCTTAAAAGGTGCTTATTTTTTGTTGAATAATTTGGCTACGCCCCCTGTTATATTGAATTTCTTTTTTTCTTTAGTGAACTAATGCTTAAGTCAAAATTAAGGTATTTACCAAAATTCCTTTCTCCTCCGTCAGAAATCAGTTGAATGAAATTGTTTAATATATATATTCTTGATGTTTGTCAAGTTGTGCAATCAAAGTTAGTAGGACATAGTTTAAAAAAATATTTCCCTATAAATACATTGATAAGAATATTTATTATCTTATAGCTTAGTTTTAGATTTTTAAACACTCTAGATTTTGAAACATTATAATTAATGTATTACATATAAGATACATTTGTATGAATATGCATACATATGTATAAACTTATATATTATTGTTTTAAAGCTTGTTTACATTAACTCTTCCAGACTTATAAGATAAACATGAAAATGGGAATAAAATGAGAATAGCTCATTTAATCTGGAGCAAATTCCAAATTTATTCATACCATATGAAGAGGAACAAGAGTTTCTTTAATATTCATTAAAAATTTTAACGTGCAAATATTAAAATAGCTAACAATGAATTAAATTGCTTTTTTATTAATATGATTTAATGCATTGGAGATTTTTTGCTTCCTAGTATGAATGCTTATGAATTTTTACTCATCTTAAGCTATTGTTAAGTATAAATAAGTTTCAAGAAACAATCAACATTCTTATTAATTTTTCCTTCTTTTAAAAATATAACTAAAACTTTTTTTACTAGTCTTTTAAATATTAAAAGTTTCAACTGTTTAATAACATCTGATATTTGTTTATATATATATAATATATATATATATATATATAATATATATATATATATATATAATATATATATATATATAATATATATATATAATATATATATTTAAACAAGTCAAATGACGTTTAAATTTGTTTTATTTCACTTCTATGAGTTTTGCAAAAGTACGAATGCTTTGCTAGTTTTATATTCTAGCATTCGCTAACAATAAACAATACCTAAAACATTGTAATTCTTAAGTACAACTTATTTCATTATGTAATTAAAAAGCTTATTATAAAGTCTGCAAGAACAATATTAAAATATAAATAACACTTACTCGACTATTAACAGTTATTTGATAACTGTCTCGTTGTCCATTAATCCATTTTCATTTCATTTTCTCACTTTTCAGAAAATTAAAAACTAATACTTTCGGCCCATTTTTGTAGTTCCCTTTACATTTTGGAACTACACATGCATTGTTAAAAGTTGTAAAATAATGCTATGTGTCTTTTTGATAGTGGTTTATAACGACGTATCCGATGGACAAACGGGACTGTTGTTCAGTGAATGACAAATAGAGCATCGTTTATACGACGTTTACATTTATACAACGTTTTAGTGTGGTCCCAAATCATTCCTATTCATTTTAATGTAAAAATATATCGTTTTTACGACGCGCCGAATCGGTTATACGTCGGTTTTTAGATTTTGTTCACGTTTATTTAATTTTTTATTTTTTCTTGTGTATTTTAAAAAAGGGCTTAATTTGCCAACTTGAATGATACAGAAAAGGGTGTCAAGAAGAATGCTTGGATGACGACCGTAATTGTTACTAGATGACTGAAAAAACTAGACAATGCTATGAAGAGGCAAAAACGAAAAATTTTGCTATTCATCGACCAATGTCCAGCGCACCCATCGATACTAATTATTTTGGAAAATGTAAGAGCTCTCTTTTTTCCTGCAAATTGCACAAGTGCGCTTCAGCCATTAGATTTGGCCGTGATTAGAAATTTAAAATTGCATCATAGAAAGCAGTAAGTTCAACTCGCTATTCAAAGCATTGTAGAGACTAATAGCAAGAAAATATAATTAAAGGTAACATACTTTCAAATTGCTCGCTGCAATTTTTCTTCTTTGGTCATTTGTTTGTTTTGTTTTGTCTAATTTAGAAATTTATGTAAATCAACACGTTAAACATTAAAATTAACTGAAAACAGAGTTAGTTTCAGTTTTAGAAGTAAAAATCGATTATACGACGTTATCGTTTATACGACGTTTTTCGGTGGTCCCTTCGGCGTCGTATAAACGATGCTCCACTATTTGAAATTAGCGGTTTATCGCTTATGAGCTATAAACCACTGTTTGTGACGTCAGTAGGAAACCTTGGTGATCTCAACGGCCTTATTTCTCGATGGCTATGCCTAAAGTGATCGGATATTTACATACCAAAATGTAATAGTTCGAGTTAAGTATGAAGTTATGTTAGTTATTTGCGAGCAATCGATTGTAAAGAGCAAATATTGCTGTACCTTCATGCTTCTTTCAATTCAACTATTCTTCCAATTTCAACTACATATAGAAACAACTACATATGGGGGGAAAAAAGTGCTTTCGTTTTCGTACTGAAATATTTGTTCATAGTAACAAATATGACACACTGAGAAGCCTACATGGATTTAAAAATATAAGAATATATTTGGAATCTATCATAAATTTTATTAGTTGAAGAACAGAATTCGCAAATAAAACTTAGGTTCCATTGCAATATTACAGGATTCGTGTGCCGATTGTTTACAGTAGAGACACTGTAACAGGAATTTTTACGTGGAATTCGGACCAGGAACGCTGTTCCTGGCTGATCAAAAAAAATTCACGGTTTCATCTGACATGGCACTGAAAAACTTTCTTAGTATATTTTAACTCGATCCTTGTTATAACAATTTTAAAAAAATATCTAATAAAAACCTTAATCAGATATTAAACTCACCTAAAATAAATCTTCAAGCAAATCAAATCTACAGAATAAAATTAACGGAGAAAATAATAAATTTCCCAATCAAATTTTTAAAATTTCTTAAGTCGACTGACAAATAGCCTACTGTGTTTTTCATTTACGGCAACTGTCAACAATTAGTTTCATGTGAATTCTGATAAATTTAATTTAGTCAAAAATGTCGCTTTTGTCCAACTCTCCCCTTTTTGAATTGATCATGATAGTTTTTTGATGATCAAAAACTATCAAATGTATTTTGAGGATCAAAAAAACTATTAATTGTATTTTGAGGATGAAAAAACCGTCAATTGTATTTTGAGGATACAAAAAAAACTATTAATTGTATTTTGAGGATAAAAAAAAAACTATTAATTGTATTTTGAGGATCAAATAACTATCAATTGTATTTTGAGGATCAAATAACTATCAATTGTATTTTGAGAATCAAAGAACTATCCCCGAGCAGAAAAAGGAGCGCGTCTGATTTTCTTGATCGGTAATAAAATTTAATTCTTACAAACTTAACGTGAGTAGAAATAAATGCTTTAGTCATAATTAGAACTAGCCGGATATACCGTGAAATGAAATAGCCCATTATTAAAACTCTAGTGAGACCACTAAAATATCGATTATTTTTAATGCCCTTAACGTTAAATCGTGAATAACGTTTCTTACTATAAATACTTACTATAAATGTATTAAAATGTACCAAAAGTTATGGACAGCGATAAATATTGGACACCATAACATCTTGAACAATATCAATATCGATCATAATCAAGTATGAGAATATCGAGATAACTACCAATTACTAGTTTCACGGCTAAATTATTTAATTGATTAAATTACTTTTAACTTATATTTTGCTCGTTTTGAAGAAAGTTTCATTTTCAGTCGCGTAATGAAATTATTCTCCAACGCAAAAATAATGTAAATTGGAATATATCGATATTTTATACAAAAATAAATTCAAAATACGTTGACACAAGGTGGCCGGAAAACAGACAATTTTATCAATCTGTAAAAATTAGGGAAATGTCCAGAAATTTAATTAAAACTTCCAACGAATCGCGGAAAATGAATTAATATGAGGTGCCTAAAAATCCAATATTTTTCTAAAAAAAAATGGTACGAGTTCTGAGATATATTTTCTGATGTCCAGTTTTGATTCAATTTAAATTTATCAATTGGTTTTTGCCTTATTAATGTATTTATATTTATAAAATTCTAATAAAAACAATTATAAGTAACTAAAAAAATTTTTTTTAGTGAAAAATTGATTTAACATTCATGAGTACTTCAAAAATAATTGCCTTCAATGTGAAGAAAAAAGTATTTCATTTATGTTAGCTCGTAACTAATTTTTTTTCAATTTGACTAAAACATTTATATTTATCTATCACGAATATCATAAAATATAAAATGTGTGTATAAAATCTATTTACTGCTATCTATTTGCTTTCCACAAAATCTATTTACTGCTATCTGCCTGAATCTTTTCAAGTAATAAGTTTGTGTTTAGTCTTGAAATATTTTTTTAATAGAAACATTACGAGTATTTTCAACTTCAGTAGAAAGTGAAGATGATTTATAATATATTTTACATACATGAATAAGAACTAAAAAAAAAACTAATACTAAAATTTACGTCATGAACTACAAAAAAAAAAAAAAAATTACATAAATTAAGTGTTTTCTTTCTTCCTGGGTGTTTTGAGCAACCAAGTAACATTTTTACACATGCTTTTTTTTTTTAAGTTTTGGATCGAGAAAAGGTTTTTTTAACGTTTACGTAGCAATGCTTACTCACAGTTGTCTATCCCTGCAACTTCTCTGTGTTTTAATGTCAGATCTGTGTTCAGCTATCAATAACACAAGGGAACAATTTCTTTTTTCAGTCACATAAGATTTTTGAACGGATCTTAAATATTTCCGTCACGCGGATTTCAAATCTGCAATCTGTTTCTCTCTACGAGCTATAGTTTTTATGCAATTTAATGATATATCCCTAACGAGGATTTTTAAAACTTATTGGAGTAAACGCCGAGTGTCCCCACTTCTCTGCAACGTAGGGAGTGGTAGGAAGAAGTCTATAATACATTTCAGTTCATGATGTGATAGGTTAAGGTTCTATGTTTTTTTGCCTAGAAGTGTTATTTTCAAAGGAGCAGACAAGTGTATTTGTATGTGTATAAACCTATAGATTCTTTATAAACTTGTACAGACAGATGAAAAATATCAAATTTTTTAAAAAAAATCAGTAACAGGGTTCCCACGGTCCTTGAGAATTTTAAAAAGTGGTAATGAAAATAAAAGAAATTTTGACATTTTTATTTCTGTGTAGCCACCACTAAAAATTGTTTTCTAAAAAATATATATATGCACGAAAATTTCAGCACTTTACGATAAAAAAGTTTATTAAAATAAAATAGTATATTGTAGCTCCACCCTAAATTTGCTACCACTTTTTAAATTTTTCAAGGACCGCGGGAACCCTGAGTAACTTTCCGAACAAATTTAATTTCAGTTTTGAATTCTCCACACCCAAATTAGGTAAGATCAAGTACTGGTATAAATGCAAAAAATAATTTCCTCCCTAGTTTAATTAATCATTCAGCATAAAAGGTTTATTGAACAAAGAAAAAAAGTTGGAACAAAGCCACTCGGCTATTTTTGTTACTCGATACATTTATTATTTTTTTTTCTTACATAGATTTTTATTTTTAAATCAAGCTGTTTTCAACAATTCCATTATTCAGAATAGCCATTGAAGCATCAGTTAATGTGATTGCGGTGCATTGAATTGCTCGCAGCATTTTGAATTCCGGTTTTTACCGGTCTTACAGAAATACATCCTTTTCATATAAATGGTTTTTAAAACGGAAGTTGAATGTGGATAAATCTAATAATCTGATTAACTTTAATCTTTATCAATGTTCGTAATACCTATTTTTCCTTTTGTTCTGCATAAGAACCCTTACTCGTTTTACTTTTTTTCAATAGTGGAATTTTTCAGCATTTAACTTGATTCAGTAATTTTAGATGGTGGGAAGTTTTTGTTTTCCATTAAAAAACACTGCTATACTGAAGGCAAAAACTTACCTGCAAATTCACCAGTATCTTAGAAAACGATTATTAGGTACTAATTATTAGGTAGTAACAGGAATAACCTTTCTTGCGTTATTCTCAATGAATAAATAAAACATAATGCATAATAAATTCTTGGTAGCTAATAAAAGTATCTTAAATAATAATAAATCTATATCCACTTGATTTAAACTTTAATATAGCACCTCTAAAGCCTTTTTCATACCACTGCAATATAAAAAGTCTAGATAAAAGGGGTTTATATTTAAAAAAATTGATATATAAGGGGGACCGGAAAGTAATGTCGTTTCGGTGCATTTGATATTTGTTATCAAGATTTTATTTTTAATCAATTCACCCTCGTTAGCAACAACCTTTCAATGCCGGATCGAAAATGAATCGAAATGGATTGAAAAAAATGAATTGGTTTTTAAGACTAACGAATAGTGAACACGCCGAAACGACATTGCTTTCCGGTCCCCCTAATATTTATTCTATCTACACTTTCAAAAATATAAGCACATTTTGAACCGTAGTGTGCAACTTACCACAACTGTTAATCTATTAAACTCTCGGTTTTTCATACATTGAGGATGGAAGTAAGATAAATATTTCTATTAAGTGAATGATTTTTTATGTTGGCTACAACTTAAGCTTGCCACTTGGCTACCACTAAAAAGAAAAATTTCATGATTATAGATGTAAATTTGGAGCATTATACTGCGTGCATCTTTTCAAAGAAGTATTAGTTGTAGCACAAGAGTTTTATTATTAGTCTGAAATTTTTTAGGTGGTTAATAGCAGAAGGAAATATCGATTTTATTGAAAATCCCTAACTGCTTTTTTTCGTTGATTCACAGACATCATATACAAACAAAAGCGCATTTCAAGCAATTATTTCTTAGCATTTAAATTATTATTATTATTTATTAAATTGATGATACCCTACAATTTTCCAATTCTGTCATGTTTTCATTGTCGAAGCCCTAACTATACGGTTTTCCATCAGGTAGTGCTATGAGCATCACATAGCTTATGAACTTAAGTGTGCACCCTGGATAACTTAAAAACAAAAACGAAACTAAATAGTGCAACTAAAAAGAAACTTCTACAATGACCCTAAGAAACTTCTACAACGACACTAAATCCCTTTCAGCACTGATTAAATTCCACGCCGAATTTGATGAAACTTTTTATGTTAATTATAATAGTTCATTATGCCGTACTTATATACGAATAATTCAGATTTTTTCTGTAACTTCTGCATTGCAAATAAGAAAAGTTTTTCCCAGTGTTGGGAAGGATTAATTTGGATGTTAAAGCACTAGAGCTACACTAATAGGCAATTGGCAACTGTTTGAGATACATCTTTAATGATGATCAGAAGACAATACTGGCGTACTTTGCACTACTACAATTAAGAAAGGCGAGTATGTGGAGGTTGTAGTCACCCGACCATTGTTCCCCACTCCTCAAGTTCCCAATCGTACGTGGACTTTTCAGTTTTTAAAACCGCCAAGCAAACTTGATTAAGGATGGATTCCGACCCACTAAAACTTTCTTATTTATATTTATATATCTATATTTTTTTTAACTAATCAGCCTAAAATTTTTCAGGCTTATTATAGTGGCTCAGAAGCCAATAGATTAATCAGAAAATGTATAACTTTTTTGCTCAATTAACCTGTTTATTTCATTCCAATTGAGTAATTATTCGCACATTTCCTAGTTAGCCCAAAAAGTTTGTAAGCTGATTATAATAAGCCTAAAAATATCAGGCAGATAAGAAAATACGGAAGCCTTTTCTAAAGAGCCTAGCGCATAATAAAATTCCAACGACACTTGATGAGAGTTTTTCAAGTAGCTTACATGTATACTATTTCTTACACAATAATTTATAATTGAACTAATTACATAAACTTATTCAGTAATGGTTTTGCAGCTTCGATAATGATGTAAATAAAATATTACAATTTATTTGTGAATTTCTTGAAAGTTTATTGAAATTAATGAGTAGTAAATAACTAAATTTATATCTTGGAAGTTATAAAAATGAAATTAATGTTGAAATTAACTTAAGAAAGATCACGACTTGTTAGCAATAGTTTGTATAAAGATGAAGTAAACATTCACACATAATTTGCAACAAAACAAAATTTTCGGTGTTGTTCAAACAAATAATATGGTTAATTCGTTACAATCATGTAATCGATGTAAGCAACCAGACATAGTAAAAATAAAACTCGAATGAAGATGAGATCGAGGACCCAATAAGCTTCAAGAAGAAAAGCCTCACATGCGAAAGTCTGGATATTACATCAATAGGTGACAATCTTCGATGAAAGAAAAATGGTGGGACTGTTCCGGGCTATAGTGCTAAGAAGTAAATTTAGGCCTAGAAAATTTTGGGTTTGAAATTTGCTTATTTTTGCCGACAAGGAGGAGAAAAAAAGGATAAAGCAAACTTATATAAGACATTAAAACTAAATCATTTTCAACACTTTTCTTAAAACACACAAAAAAAAAAAAAAAGCGTGAGAGAAATTTGGAAAAAAAATTACATTTGAAATACTTCAAATTTGAAGTACCAGTTAAGTTTAGTAAGAGAAAAAAAACAGACAACAGGCGGTCATGGGTTTTAACCGTTGATGGAACGCGAAAAAATTCCTAAAAAATATTTTGACTCTAAAATTTTTTAAATGAATTAAAATAATAATTTTATTTTTCTTAAATCAGATGACTAATTTCAAATAAACGATTAGAAAAATTAGATTACTTCAGTAAAAATCAAAGTAAAGGCAAAACCTGGCAAACATAATAGGGGGTTGTGGTTTACCTACTTTTGCTAATAAGATGAGAGCGAGAGTAAATAGTCACCCAAAACATGCTTGTGTAACATTTGAAAGGCCCTATATAATAATATAAATATTTTTTTTTTTAAGATTTTAAATTTTTATCCCCCCCCCCCCTTATTGAGTATTAGAACACTACAGATGAGATGATTATTTCAGAACTCAAAATACAGTAATTCGTTCCTATTGGAAAAATTTTGAAATTTGTCGTAATAAATCGTGATTTGATCGTAAAAAACTAAACCCTCGAGCGCTTTTTTAACAACTGTTATATTTTGGAAAGCATGGTGCTATCATGCGAAACGTCCTATTTCTCTCCTCTTCCTACCTAGTCACCTTGTTTAACATCACAAGTTGCCTTTTTTTGATCTTATTGTCATCCAATTCGCTTTTCCTGTGTACAAACTCATTCAATCGTTATTGAAAAGCAAAATACTGCGGAATTGAATGCAGTTTATATGCAATCATATTGGACTCTTATCTCTGACCCTTGTCTGATCAAAATCGACGCGTTACTTTAATCAATATAGATTCGAGTCAATTTTAAAAAATACCATGAATAGATACTATATCAAATATTTGCGTTCCTGGTACATATTTTTGTACAATTCTCGATTTATGTTGTATTAGTTTTGTTTTTTATATTTTTTAATTAAGTTCTACGCAATCGTGGCTCTTATATGTGGATTATAGTTATGTTCGTATATGGTAAGTAATTTATAGTTCATCGATTTCTTCCAACAGTTTTTTTATTTTTCTTCTTTTTTGAAATTATATTTAATATATTGGCTTCTATCTCTGGCTCTTGTGTGGTCAAAATTGAAGCGATAGTTTACCGCGATCAGTTTTACATTTGAATTAATTTTAAAAAATAAGAAGAGATACTATATCGAATATAATTGCCTCTCCGATGTATATTATTATTTGTATAAATTTTCTGTTTGAGTATTATTAGTTAAGTTTTTGTTTGTTTAGAGATTAAGTCTTATTTAGTCATAGGAGCTGATATATGAATAATATATTGTAAAAATTGTAGTGTTATATCTCTCTGAATATGACGTAGAACATCCCAAAAGATTGGGCGAAGGTACAGTTTATTCCGGTTTTACACTAAATCAAGTGTTCGTTTACGATTTAAAGCACTTAATTTAAATCAAAGCACTTAATTTAAATCAAAGCACTTAAAATCGAATCATTTTACACCAAACTCTCACAATTTTACTCCATACGAGAATTATTTTTACTTCCAAAAGCACCAATGTTGGCGCGCTTTGAATATCAAAATTCAAGAAACAACAAGTAGAATATCGCGAGTAGAATTGTTTACGATTATGAATGAGCTAGAGAGAGTTTATTTTTGATTTTAACCCTAATATTCATCAAGAAAAAAAATTCGCCGTTAAATAAGTATGTATGTCTTTAGTTGCGTAATAAGGATACTTTTATTTTAAATTTTAATTATCAGAGAACTGTATTAAATGATTTTAAAATGTATAATTTCTATCAATTTCCGTTCTGTTAATTCTAGTTTAAATGCGTCTTAATATTTTCTGTGAGCGACGTGTATGTTTAATTTACAGACTAATTTTATTTGAAGAATTAGCGTTTGCATGATGATTTTTACTTTATATTGGATTGCTAAAATAGCTTTACTGATAGTGTTTATGACGTATATACTCGTTGTGTAAAGCAATAAACTAACATTGATTATGAAAACTAGAAATTTCAATAAAATACAATAGGAATATTATTGGATAGTTTTTTTTTAACATTACAAATAAAATTCCTAAATATTTTATATTGCGCGGCTAAATATTTTTAAATTGACACTATTATGCATGTAAGCCGCGACTTAGACGACTAGCGTTGATTTACGGAGAAATTGCGTGTGGTCCTTTGCTCTACGTTGCAGAATCCTAGAGTTTCTTGTATTGAATACAAAAATCCGAAGCATTCTCCCTCTTCTACGCTTTCGCTTCGTATTATTCGTATCTTTTGTATTTCATTTGTTAACACGTTTCTAATAAAATAGGAATCTTTTCAGAAATGAGCTGTTAATTTTCTAATCAAATAAAAATGTAATCCTCCCTCGTTTTTCGTAAAATTTATTATAAGACTGTGTATACACATCATTGCTTGATTCTCACCCTGCGGAAAATACGCAAGTAAAGAAAGTACCAATTCATGAAATGTTGATATATTTTCAGCAATTAAAGTATCTTTAGTTTTAAATTAATCATGATCATGTAAAATTTTATTTCATACGTAACTTTCATTCATTCTCACAATTATACGCATGAATAAAGGTACTGATACTTTGTCTTACGTTTATTTATTCGCGTTGTTTTATATTTAGTACACATATATAATTGTTACCAAAAACTAATATTACGGCTAGAAAGTTTTTTTAATTCACAAAAAAAGTAATAACGTATAAATAAATGAAGTATTAGGGACCATTTATAATATGTTTTTTAGTCTTGAAATTAGAGCTCAATCTTATAAGTTTTGAGCTAATTTTCGCTACATTTACTATTATTCAATTTAACTAGAAGTAAAATAATAATATATAATGCTTGCAAAAGTTATGTAGTGCATAAATACTGTTGATACAAATTTGTTGACAAATTTTGAGGCTTCATGGAAAACATTAGGATAACTATGATTCCAATTAGGGTTATTAAAAGGTCTCGTGATCTTGAATTTTAAATTAATTTTTTTTCGTAACAAATTTTTGCTTCGACAGCTTTACGAAAAGAAAGTTATTAGTTTACGGGAAAATGCACTCGATAGTTTTTAGGAATTTTATTTTTCTCAAAAGTCTCTCTTAATCATTTTGAATAAATAATTTAGTGCAGTATGTTTGTGTTTAGATTTTGTAAATTTTATTATTCTTTAAATTGACGAATTGCTTTCATTATTCTTTAAATTCCTTTAACACAATTTCCGCAACCACAAAAATATTTATCAAAAATCAAAAAACAAGCAAATGTGTGATATTAAACTACCTTTCCAAATATGCTGAATTGTATTGGTATAAATTTGTCAGAATTTTTTTTTTAAAATTCTAAAATAACTTTGTGTTATATTTGTCTCGGAAGATACTGTCGAGTATAATAAATAAGCAGTGATCTGCATTAGCTTATTTTCAAAAATAAAATAAAGATAATTAAAAGGATTTTTAGATTTTTTCTCTATTCGCCTTTTTCCCTTTCACTCTTTAGTTTAATCGGGTGACCTCTTCAGACTTCAAAGTTAAAGAGTGTTATTTTTTCAGTGTAGACAGAGGACCGAGGGTCTGCGGTATTAGTCCTCGTTAAACTGTTCGACCGTAAAGAGCTCGACTTCGCGTGCAGGTCGTAGGGCTACCGAAGCAGGGGTGCCATCCCCTCTGCAGAGGATCAAAATTGTGATGGCTTGTCTTCGGATCATCCTCAGGGATGCTTCCCAGACCGTCGTAGCCCATTGTGCAGCTCTAGTGCGACGTAAATTAACTACTACTACTACTACTACTCAATGTAGACAGTTAAAAAGAAAGACAAAAAGTTACTAATATTAACTATTTAAAGGCAAATGAAATATTTTTAAAATCTTTCGAATTCTTAGAAACTTTGTTTTACACAACTATTCTATGGTTTCATAATTAATATTGTTTCCATTACAGCTAACCGAAGAAGTGCTGTTGAACGTCTTGAAGAAACCAAAGCCAATTACGTAAAAACTGAAAGAGTTTTAGATTGTAAACAAAATTTTGAGCACAGTTCAAATTTACGTGTCAGCAGTACAAGACCAGATGTTCTTCTCAAAGGTCGAATCAAAAACTGCCAAAATATTATTAGATACGTTAATACCATCAGCGTGACAGATAATGTGTCTTCTTTTACCAGTGAGCTTGTTCCAAGATCTTCCACCAACCTTGAATCCAGATTTTCTCTTGAAAAAAGGTTAACTACTGCCCTTCAGGTTGATGAACAACCTGTTAAATACGAAAGACCAGAAACAAGTGTTGTTTTTCGTCACGATTCTCATCAAACGCAATATAAACCAACATCACGTGATCGGCAAACTCGATCTCAAACATTTAGTTGTGGTGCTACCTGTTTCAACGTAAATGACAATACCTCCGTTCAAGACGCTTATACTAGTCACTACAGTGTTGAAGATGAAAGAAACTTCAGATATTCACAGCGGACTGAAGAAAGGACTGAACATTCAGATGTCGAGCAGTATTCACTTGAACCATCTGATGATTCAGTCACTGCTGATGAGGATTTGGTAGATTTTGAAGAAAAGAAACAAAGCTCAAGGACTTCAGATTACGTAAGCAGAAGCTCATCATTTAAATGTTCGATTTCATCTGACAGGGTGAAGAATTTGGTGAAGAGTTTTGAATCGAAAATAAGCCACGTTGTCCCATCTCCAATAAACTTAACGACTGTGCAAGAAAAAATAAAACCAGTCACTCGCTCAAAATCAGATGTTGGCTGTCGTCTTTCTAGAAATTTCAGCGTCGCTCCTGAAGCATCAGATAGCGACGAAGAACTTAATAAATTTTTCAACACCATGGGACTTGATAGCATAGTTTTTCATAATCTAACAGCCCCACCAAAAAGTCCAGTTCTTTTTTTCGACAGTGTAAGCTCAGTGAACAGTGATGATCATTTATCTAGTGCAGAAAGTGAGGACTCAGCTTTAGAAGTTCAGAGAGAAGGTTTAACAAACAGTGACCTACGTAAACATGGACCAACTGAAACATCTATTGTTGAAAAAAATGCCAGAGTTGTGAAGTGGCTTTATAACTGCAATAATGCTTTTAAAAAATCTGCAAATTATGATGGGTAAGTATAGAATATTTAAATTCCATAATTGTAGTAAAACTTAAACCAAAGCTGTTTGCACCTCGGAAGCTGACAGTAAAACTATTTTTATCTTGTTTAAGGGAAGAGTAAAAGAACTCTGACTACCAATACTTATTAATAACTATAACTGTACAGTGCGCAAAAAAAGTCATCTATTGGAATAACTTTTGTTCTAATGATCGGATTTTCGCGAACTAAAGGTCAATCCTAATGGTTCCCGAGGTTGACCTCAAATTTGCTAATTAATTAGTGCTAATTATTAATTAAGTTACTAAATCAGACACAAAAACGTACTTTCTTTGAATAAAAATATACACATTTTTTTTACATATTTGGATTTCTGACGCTTAAAATATGGGGTTAGACTCGGAAAGTTTGAGACTTTTATTGTTAATTTCACTTTTTTTACGTTACAAACTAACTGCGCAATTTTTAAAAAAAATTCACTTAACCCTGATACTCGTTTATCCAACGATAATATCATGCGAAAAGTAATTTTTAATAATTATTTGTTATTCTTTATTATTTAATTTAATAATGGAGGAAATTATGAGCCATAAATGTTTTTTACCATATTAATCTACGAATTTTTCTATCATAAATTCTAAAGTTTCTATTTTTTTAAGTAGATGCCAAAAAAAGTAAAATTAATTATATTTAAAAAAATAATTTAGCAACAATGAAACCATAGCTACAATAATTTATCAACATTTTTTAATAAATGTTTCGTAAGTATTTTGCTTAATTTCGTTAGTATCCAAGTTTTACATTTATATTTTAAAAAATAAATCTTAATTTAACCAAGATTAATTATCAAAATTTTATTTCTATATGATTTTTTTTTTAATTTCCATTTTATGATCTTATTTTATTATTGAAACAAAAATAAATTCTTTTACAAAAACTTTTTGAATATTTTAACTCTAATATACATGCAGATTTGAAACATGTAATAAAAATTTTTCAATTTTTTAACTTATTTTGATTAAAAAAATTACGCAGCTCGAGTTTTAACATACTTTTTACAGAAATCATGAATATGAATACAAGAATGCTATTAATCCGAGAAATTTTCTCAATAATAATAATAAGCGGCATCAAGGATAATGATATCGGAAGCCCCGTTTACTACTATATTATGAATGCATTAAATCATATAGCTTGAATAGTTTTCAGAAAATAAGAAAAAAATTAAGGGTGTAAAAATAAACGCCCAAAGTATACCCTAAAATATATCTGGTATAAATTTTGGAATTGATAAGTAAAAAATACATTTCAAGCAATTATGAGTAGGACGGAGACGTTAACTTGTTTAAAATGATTGTTCATGTAATTATTTAAATTTGATTCCTGGGAATAGGGGACATTCCATAGTCTCATTCAACTTTTGAAATTTCAATTTTAAACATAATTTTTTGACGTCTTCAAAAAATGTTTTAATGGCTAGTTGCAAGAAAAAAGAAAAATTGTACTACATTAATTTTTTAGAAAATTGTTTACTGCTTTACTAAATAAATAATTCCGAGAAACTGAAGCGGAAAGATAAGAACCCCATTGACTTCAAAAAAATATGAAGATGGTAATAAAAGGAGACATGAATTCACGCAGTAGTTATTCACGCTTAGTGTGTCTTAAGAATGAGCGCCCATTTTTGAGTGCTCAAATCACGTCGACTTTTATTTCCATATTCATATTTTTTTGAAGCCGATTAAGTTTTTATCATAAGTGATACTATGTTACATTTGGTATTTTGGTAAGAATTTTATGCTCGTAGAAGTAAACATCTGTATTTTAATATTTTAACAGTTTCATGTAGTTCTTAAAAAAGTAAGAGAATCGTAGCATCAATATTGTAACTATGAAATCATCTTTAAATTTAAAATTTTGTAACCAGATATTTTGAATGAATGAAATTGAACATTGTGATGAATGTAAACAGAACAAAATACATTTTATTTCCTTAGTTTTGCAGCTACCTTTTCAGTATCTTACAGATCTTACGAAGTCTGTTTAAAACAAGAATATCGCATCAATATATAGTGTTGGTGAAAATCGTAAAGCAAATTTGTAAATTAAGGGGGAAAAAAACAAAGGAATCATAGTAGCAATATTTGGTGATAAATGTAGCTGATCGTAATTCAAAACCATCTTGAGTAACATTTTATGGTAAATTTGCGAAAATAAGTTTTAGAATGTTAATTTTTATAAATTGTTAATTTATGGTGGCAATCAGAGCCATGGCGACTCAGGGGTTAGGGCGCTCGCCTCCCAATGAGGTGAACCGGGTTCGAATCCCAGCGATGGTTAGTCGATACGATTCCACACCCGGCTCTTGCCGACAACAGTGCTGACGTAAAATATCCTCATTGGTAGACGGATCATGGGTTAGAGTCCCCTTACCGTCAAGCTAACCGTGAGAGGGTTTCGTGCCTTTCCTCTCAATACAACTCAAGTGCGGGTTAATTCCACCAAGCAGTCCTCCATGAAGTCAAAATTTCTCTCAACACAACTCAAGTGCGGGTTAATTCCACCAAGCAGTCCTCCATGAAGTCAAAATTTCTCTCAATACTTAATACTGGAGTCCCCTTGTCTTCCGGATCGGGTTCAAAATTACAAAGCTATGGATTTGAACATTTGTAGTCGTAAACTCAAAATTGAGTATTCTGTTCAACGACGGTTATAAAATAAAGCGGAAACATACCATTCACAAACTCTCGAATATACACTCTATAACAAAAAAAAATCGACGCACGAAGAAGAAGTTGTCCGATTGAAACGAAAATCGGCGGATAGGAAGACAAGGTACAGAATAGTAAATGATTAAAATTTCAGAACAATTGAATAATTTACTGCAGAGTTACAGTAACAAGTTCAATAAGGTGTTGACCCGCCTCTAGCCTGGATACAAGCTGCCACACGGCGTGGCATAGACCGATAAAGCTCCCGGATGGTCTCTTGCGGTATTTCCTGCCGAATTCGATCCAATTGTCGAACGAGGTCATCAACATTCCGTGCCAGATGCAATCGCCTTCCCATCATATCCCAGACATGCTCGATGGGAGAGAGATCTGGGGATCTGGTAGGCCAAGGAAGAGTTTGACAAGCTTGCAAACAGTTCATAGCAACACGTGCCGTATGTGGTCTGGCATTGTCCTGCTGAAAAACCAGCTCAGGGCTCTGCAAAAGGAGCGGTAGCAAAACAGGTCTTAGGATGTCGTCGACGTACCGCTGTGCAGTAAGTGTATCTCTAATGACGACCAAAGGGGTCCGGCTGTCAAAGGAAATGGCGCCCCAGACCGTAATGCCTTGTTGAGGGCCGGTGTGGCGTGCAATAGTGAAGGCAGGATCCCCCCCCTTCAATAGTGAAGGCAGGATCCCCCCTCTGCCCTGTGCGTCTCCAAACACGTTTTCGATGATCGTCAGGACACAGTTGGAAGCGGGATTCGTCGCTAAAGACTATACGTCCCCAGTCGGCATCATTCCAGCCATATCTGTTCAAAACATTCATGCATACGAAATTTCAAAGCAATCGAATGATTGCTTCTTGGTGCGTCGATTTTTTTGTTATAGAGTGTATTATTGCGTAGTTGTCGTTCACTAAATCCGATCATTTGATCAAAAGTTTTTTTTTTCCACACTGTACATTTGTTATCTAGGGCGTTTAGTAGTCCCTCAAAATTGTTAGTTAAGTTTAGGGGCGTACGCAAGGGAGGGGTTTAGGGGTTTAAACACCCCCCTTGAGCTCAGACAAAATGGCAAAAATAAAAATTTTAGTAGAAATTTTGCGGGCTATTATTTTTTAAGACTATATATTTTTATTTGCCTTATACTTACTTTTTTTTTCTCACGGTATTTCTCAAAATACTGAAAAAACATTTACTATAATAGAAACCAAATTCGCGTGATATTGTTACGGGCTGGTTCCTTTCTGTCCTGCCAGTCGCGATAGTTTTCGAGATTGGCAGTCATTCGCGAGGTTTTTACGCGATGATTCTGGAATCCTAGACGTTCTGTCGTCTTTGAGACAATTCAAGAATTTTGTAGATGCGGTGAAAAATTATATAAAAGGGGGAACGGAGGACAGTTGAGTTAGTTAGTCAGACTAAGAGTTATCTCTGCCGCTAGTCTTTCGGAGCTCTTCGCTAAATCTATTTCGTTTTGTCTTAACAAAAAGTTAATTCAATAGCCGAACCCGTCGTCGCCACTATTTCGACTAGTGAAGAAATCAGTAACAATACCATTGGAGATACTGTGCTCGTTGAAGTTATTCATTCCAGTTCGAAGCTTTGAGATCGTAGCATAGCGGGTATTTCTATGCCAATAAATATGTGCATATATTTGCTGTTCTTGGATCTTTAGGATGCCAAAACGCAAGAATTTAACAATTTTTAATCATTTTAAGAAAAAATCACGACCTGAAATTAGTGAAGTGACAGTATCTGGTACCAATGTAAGTTTTTCTATTGAACAGAAATGTGATACTTCCGTTGAAGAAAACGTTTCTAGCATAACAAAATCTGATGAATGTGAAAGTGGCCCTCAAAGTGTTACTTCCCACCCATATGACATTGAACTTTTTTCCGAAGATATTACATGCGAGAAGATATTACACTATGTTCTTAAACTTAAAAAATCAAATCAAAATTTAACTAAACAATGCTATCTAAATAAAAAGTCAAAATTGTTAGCTGTCTAAATTAAGGAAATAATAGTGCTTTATTACATACTCGAATTTCTTTTAGTAATTTTAGAAAATTATGAACACCCCCCTTGAAAAAATTCTGCGTACGCCACTGGTTAAGTTATTATCAAAGCAGTAGAAATTCACTTAAATTTTCACCCCATCCTTAACATAACTAAATGTGTTTGAAATGTTATGATGAACTTTTTAAAAACATTTTAAAGCAAAATTGTAATAACTCTAAAGTTGCTGGCACACTCTAAATTAGAGAGTGCACAAATTGTTTTGAAACTAAATAAATTTACAGGGACGCCATCTGCTCCGTTTTCTGCAAAAGTTTTAATAAATTGGTAGCGAATTGGAAAATTCAATCTTGTAGAATAAGGATAATTACTCCCACACTTTGAAAGTGAGGCCACTAGATAACTGCAATAAAGTCGCATTTTATATATGATATTATGAATTATCTATATAAATTTTTGATACGTAGCGGTGAAAAAATAACTTAAAATGAAAAATACCAAACTAAAAATAACTTACATTTTGCTACCACCAGGAAATATTTTTTTACAAAGTGGAGGAAGTTAGCATATCTGTATTTAAAGCGAATTGTTAAAACAGACTTCAAAATGAATCATATATTAGGGGGTCCACAAAAGCTGATTTTGAGAAAAAACTATTTTCTAGGTTGGAGTTTCTTCTGGGTCGAAACATTCGATAGAAATCACGAAAATAAACTTGATTGTATTTTTTACCCCCCCTAAAAACGGTAGAGAACTATAAATATTTGTGTGTTTTGGGTTAATTTTGGCAACTTTTAAAAAGGTTCTACACGTTTAAACTGCAGATATGCCAACTCTCTCATCTTTGTAAAAAAGTATTTTTTAATGGTAACGAAATTTAAGTTATTTTTAGTTAAGTATTTTTCATTTTAAGAAATGTTTCAACCTCAACATATCAAAGTATTGGTGGGAGCCTCCACACGGTTTTTTATAAGTAGTCTGCGCAGACTATTTAAAAAGTGAACCAGTTGTGCGCATGAACCCAAATACTATTTTAAATGAAATTGAGGGAAATTTATCAGATATATTTGAGAATGGAATTTGTAGTGGTGGACATGTGAATAAGACAAACCAAGCATATTCATAAATTAAACACATTTTTAGACATATATTTGCTACCACTTTCTTATTTTTACTAGATTTTCTATTAAATGGCTCTTACGCAAACTAGTTTATCTTCGTAGTGGTCTGATCGGACTACCTATAAAAAACCGTGTGTAGGCCTTCAATTGTAGCAGGCGTTGGGTACTCCAAAGGGGAATCACTCTTGGTCATTTCTCCACTCAAGAGAGTATCCGTATTAAAAATTTTCATCATCATCATCAAAATTTATCTGGGAGTCTGAGGCCTTTAGCGGCCCTTTTCCCTAAAATTTTTCATATTCTTCAAATGCTAATTATTAAGGAATTTTTAATTTCAGAGTGGTCACTGTTGACGACGAATGCAAAGGGTTAATACTTTAAAAAAAATTTAAGCATAATTCGAGGCAGCTCTTTTAGTTAAAAATAAGTTTATCACTCCATCATTGTTTGTTTTTTTATTCGGTGTTTATGAGTGTGCTTTATCTTAATATTATGCAAAATAAAAGTGATTGACCCTGTTGCTAACTGACTGTGTATAATGTGAAAGCATTTATTTCTATCTTATAAATAAGTTCAAAAAGTAGTTGGGAGGATTAACCCTTTGGATCCGGTTTATTTAAATTCCGAACTAAGAGGAAACAACCAAATTAAAAACCTAGTATTAAATGTTTGGTTAAAAGAGTTTTTTTATTAAATAGTTTCCAAATATAACCTGACACTTTCACTAAATGCTTTGTCATTTATAAGATGTGGTAGTTATCAATGCATTATTTCTTTCTGGAATAGACTGACAGCAAAATATTTTAGTCACCACTTTTTATTTATTGATAATAAATGCATGACGAATCTCACTCGTCAAATGTACCCAAAGGGTTAATCTAAAAAATAAAAGCAATACGATTCTATAATTAGTTTAAAATCTATGTTTGTGTTATTAATGAATATTTTGAAATGGTCGTTAAGAGAAGAAAATTTTTACAGATTTTAAACATGCTTTAAAAAATATATCTTACCACTTTTAACACATTTTTTTAATATCTAACTCACATAATTGTTCGGTCAAAAAAGAGATATAAAATATTAAAGTTTTAGTGGTTTGCATTATTGTCAAAAATAATTGGAACGGTTTTTATACCACCTGAAAGGGTTAATAAACTGTGTGATCCTTATGCGTTAAGATTCAAAAGTAATTAATGAAATCAGTCATATTTTTACTTTTAAAACGATAAACTTCAATCAGATATTTCTTTTGCCTAATATTTCTTTCTTTAGATATTTCTTCTAAAACGTTTCCTCATAAATATTCTTATTAGCATAAATCGTTTGCCTGAATCAGCTGAAATCAATTGATTTGTCATCTTTTTTTTTGTTTAAACATCCAGATTTCAAAATAAATAATAATAGATCGTTTGAAGCAAACGATGCATCGCATAGCAATTTACTTCTTTAAAATGAAGTGAAGCGAGAACGAGGAAAGCAAAAAAGGAGAAACAAACGAGAAAATTTGATCAAGTGTTGCGGGAAAATTCTCGAAAGCTTCAATTTATATTTTCTTCGTTGTTTGACACAATTTGTATGATATTTAACGCTATATTTAATCGAGGATATCTATTTTTATTTTATTTTTCGTGTTTAACATGTGTTCTTTTTTTTAAGGATGTTTGTGTATTTTACGCATGGTTTTTCATTACAAATTATTTCGGGGAACAAAAATCGGTATCTCAAAACACTATATGAAAAAGGTTCATATTTGTTTCCGTTATATACGACTTTAGCTCAAAACTAAACTCACATCCAAATATATTTGTATTATAGTGATAGTCTGCAAAAGTGGTGAGATATACACAGTCCCTAGCCAAATTATTAGACGCACTATAATATTCTATGTAAAATCCTATCAAGTGATACGATACTGTTTTATTGTTTTTACGCGACTGAAACCGATTTCCACTTGTTTACGTTTGTGTTTTAATTGATTAAATTAGACGATCTAATATAAATTCGACAATTGGATAAATTAGACTATATATTATATAAATATATGGAATAATTATTGCATCAGGTTTTATATTAGAATATTATAATTATTAGACCAAATTATTAGACGCACTATAATATTCTATGTAAAATCCTATCAAGTGATACGATACTGTTTTATTGTTTTTACGCGACTGAAACCGATTTCCAGTTGTTTACGTTTGTGTTTTAATTGATTAAATTAGACGATCTAATATAAATTCGACAATTGGATAAATTAGACTATATATTATATAAATATATGGAATAATTATTGCATCAGGTTTTATATTAGAATATTATAATTATTAGACCAAATTATTAGACGCACTATAATATTCTATGTAAAATCCTATCAAGTGATACGATACTGTTTTATTGTTTTTACGCGACTGAAACCGATTTCCACTTGTTTACGTTTGTGTTTTAATTGATTAAATTAGACGATCTAATATAAATTCAACAATTGGATAAATTAGACTATATATTATATAAATATATGGAATAATTATTGCATCAGGTTTTATATTAGAATATTATAATTATTAGACCAAATTATTAGACGCACTATAATATTCTATGTAAAATCCTATCAAGTGATACGATACTGTTTTATTGTTTTTACGCGACTGAAACCGATTTCCACTTGTTTACGTTTGTGTTTTAATTGATTAAATTAGACGATCTAATATAAATTCGACAATTGGATAAATTAGACTATATATTATATAAATATATGGAATAATTATTGCATCAGGTTTTATATTAGAATATTATAATTATTAGACCAAATTATTAGACGCACTATAATATTCTATGTAAAATCCTATCAAGTGATACGATACTGTTTTATTGTTTTTACGCGACTGAAACCGATTTCCACTTGTTTACGTTTGTGTTTTAATTGATTAAATTAGACGATCTAATATAAATTCGACAATTGGATAAATTAGACTATATATTATATAAATATATGGAATAATTATTGCATCAGGTTTTATATTAGAATATTATAATTATTAGACCAAATTATTAGACGCACTATAATATTCTATGTAAAATCCTATCAAGTGATACGATACTGTTTTATTGTTTTTACGCGACTGAAACCGATTTCCACTTGTTTACGTTTGTGTTTTAATTGATTAAATTAGACGATCTAATATAAATTCGACAATTGGATAAATTAGACTATATATTATATAAATATATGGAATAATTATTGCATCAGGTTTTATATTAGAATATTATAATTATTAGACCAAATTATTAGACGCACTATAATATTCTATGTAAAATCCTATCAAGTGATACGATACTGTTTTATTGTTTTTACGCGACTGAAACCGATTTCCACTTGTTTACGTTTGTGTTTTAATTGATTAAATTAGACGATCTAATATAAATTCGACAATTGGATAAATTAGACTATATATTATATAAATATATGGAATAATTATTGCATCAGGTTTTATATTAGAATATTATAATTATTAGACCAAATTATTAGACGCACTATAATATTCTATGTAAAATCCTATCAAGTGATACGATACTGTTTTATTGTTTTTACGCGACTGAAACCGATTTCCACTTGTTTACGTTTGTGTTTTAATTGATTAAATTAGACGATCTAATATAAATTCGACAATTGGATAAATTAGACTATATATTATATAAATATATGGAATAATTATTGCATCAAGTTTTATATTAGAATATTATAATTATTAGACCAAATTATTAGACGCACTATAATATTCTATGTAAAATCCTATCAAGTGATACGATACTGTTTTATTGTTTTTACGCGACTGAAACCGATTTCCACGTGTTTACGTTTGTGTATTAATTGATTAAATTAGACGATCTAATATAAATTCGACAATTGGATAATTAGACTATATATTATATAAATATATGGAATAATTATTGCATCAGGTTTTATATTAGAATATTATAATTATTAGACCAAATTATTAGACGCACTGTAGTGTTTTAATAATTGCATGTTTTGCTCGAGTTTATATGCGATACTTTTTTATTTAAACATGCATGTAATGGATTTTAATTCGGGAGATTTTTTTTAAATTCTTCCTATTAGTATTTTTTTTAACGTATTGCATTACAATGTTAACCAATTGATACACGAACGTAAACAAGTGCAAATATTGAATCAAATGTATGAATCACAAAAAGTACAGTCTTGCACTTATTCCTATTTAAACTTCTGCCATGACAAACAAAGTCTTATGTATTTTTTATGCTGAATGGAACGAGTTCAAGACCAAGTCAAATGAACTAATAGTTCTGTCAAATGAACTAATAGTTCTGAAGTTATAAGAGTTTTAAACATTTTCATTTAAACTTTTTACCCATAAAACCCATATAACTTCACAATTATTGAACTTACTTTTAATTTTATTGAATTTATCGTAAAGAAATATGTAAAAAATAAGGCTTCACTTGTCCAGATGGCAAGCCCAGATGCAAAAATATGTATGAGTACAAAATTTGTACTTTTAACATATGCAACCATTTATATAACTATTATAACCTTCGTTGAACAGTCGACCCAATTTCGAGTTACGACTACTAATGTTCAATTTGTACTCGAAGACAAGGGAACTCCGGAATCAAGCATTGAGAGAAATTTGTCTTCGTGGAGGATTTTTTTGATGGAACTGACCCACATTTGCTTTAAATGGAGAGGAAAACCACGAAAACCTCCCACGGTTAGCCTGGTGGCAAGGAGACACTAACCCATGATCCGTCTACCACTGAGGATATTTTATGTAGCAGCACTGCAGTCGGTGCAAACCGGATGCGGAATTCGTATCAACCAGCGATCGCTGGAATTCGAACCCAGTTCACCTCATTGGAATGCTCTATCACCTGAGCCACCACGGCAACCATTATAACTTTTAAAATACTATACTCTGTTGCAAGTTAAGAAAAAACCATTATTCATATGGAGTTTGCATCTGCAAGTGGAGGCCGAGCTCCTATCGCGAACATATATCAACATCGCCAACCGCAATAATTTAAATCTTGTAAAATGACAAAAACAAACTTATTGAATAATCAAGTAACAAGCAATAAGGATTAATAAAAATGAAATCTAAAAATCGTGACCAATACACATTTTTGTTTTATTCGCATTTAAAGAAACTGATGAAAAATAATAAATATTGTTTCTTGTAGACGATTTTCTTCTACTGTTGAAACAGAAGTAAAAATTCCTCATTTCGCATTTGAATGGTAATGATGAAAAGTTTATTAAGGGCGTGCAAGCATAAGATGCGCCATTTTTAGTGGTCCAATCAAATCCAATGCTCTTGCAGCGTCATATAGTTGTTTCTTTTTCAAGAACGAATGTTCTCCTTATTCATCGAATTATGCCCCCAAGTCTAGTAAGACTACGAATCTATAACTTTTTTTAAAAATAATTCTATGATATAAACCGTAGCACGAATTAAAATTTCTGCCTAACGTGTTTAAATAATAAAAGCTTTTGTACAGTTTTGAAAGAATATTTGCATAATTTGATAACGAACGGAACAATATGCGAATGATGACTTATATCATATACCGCAATGGTCTTTTCTTAACTTCCAATAGAGTATGATTCTATCGACTTTGTTTTGATCTTATTCAATTCAATGGGAAAAAAATACCTAAGATCCATTACTTCCGCAATTTCAGAGGTACGAAAACTCTACTTTTATACATAAAAGCTTTATTAACTATTGAACTATTCATCATATCAATTTTTTTTCTGATTTCATTTGATTTATTGTAAAGAAATAACATAAGAATTTATTTCATAATTTACGCATTGTAGCGAGATAGGTAGTTCAGATGTGTAAAAAGATATAATCAAAAATTGTACTTTTTTTTTTATACTAAATGCTCACTACTTCTGGACTATTAGCCCAATTGAATTAATTTTGGTGTTATTCAATTCGGCTTAAAAAAAGTTCCTCACTTGTTTAGATAGTAAAATTTGAGTTTTACTTTCCTTTGTTCACTGTCCCTTTCGGTAAATTCAAAATGATGGCTTAAAATTAACTCAGACGAGAGGGTAAACTTCAGGGTATCCATATTGAACTTAAACCTAAACTTTCAGAACAATTTCCCCATATTATTTTCATATGGAGCCTTTTGTTTTCTGTGACGCCAGAACTGGTCTATTAGTAACCTATTAGAGATACGGGAACTGACCTATTAGTGACCTGGCCTATTTGCAACAATTATCTTACGTACAATATAAATCTTGGTTTTTTAAATTCCAAAAAATTATTTTACGCACTATGACTAATCATTAGTTCAATCTTATAAATATAAAGACTATTAGATTGTTAGTTAAGCTTTTAAATGTTGGCAAAGTAGTTAAATTTTCAGAAACTTTTTCTTACTTTAATTATTTTAAACTTTCTCAATGAGTATACTAGTTGGCAGTTATACAAAGTAAAATAGGTGCAAAAACCCGGTTAAAAGTTGTCCCCTAATACAACTGACAATTTCAGTGTTATGGCTCGCGAATGAAATGCAAATTTTTTGCTTTTCGAGAATATTTGTATTTAGGGCAAGTGACCTAAGTTTTAGAGTTTGTCGACCACTGGAATAATTAAGAGGAAAAAACCTTCGTGGGAAATTCACCTTCATGAAAAATTTAATCTTTTGCACTCGAAGGCTCCATTCTGGTACCATAAAGTATATAGAATGTTCAAATTTGTTCAATTTAATGTTTAGTAACTACTTCGTTTAATGGCCTCCTGGTGTTATGCGGTAATTGTTCAATCAATAGCCTTGTAAAGTCTTAGTGTGAGTTTTTTTTTAATTGTGAAACGAATCTTATTGAGTTCAAAGGGTTAATGATTTTGTCTTGTAAACTCTTAGTATTTGTTTCTTTAGTTATAAAAAGAACCTTGAATTCAAAGGCTTAATGTTTAGTAACCACTTCAGTTAGTGGCTTCCGCATTATTTTATTTAGTTAGTGGATTAAGTGTTAATTGTGTGCTGGTTTTGTCTTTTAAACTCTTAGTGTCCATTTCTTTAATTGTAAAATGAACCTTATACAGATTAAAGGGCTTATGTTTAGTAACCACTTTAGTTAGTGGCCTCTAAATAGTAATTGTGTGTTGATTTTGTCTTGTCAACTCTTAGTGTCGGTTTCTTTAATTGTAAATATAACCATGAGTTCGAAATGTTAATGTTTAGTAACTACTTTTAGTTTGTGGCCCCCAATTGGTAATTGTATGTGGGTTTTGTCTTGTTAACCTTTAGTGTCCGTTTCTTTAATTGTAAAAAGAACCTTATTCAGATTGAAGGGTTAATATTTAGTTACCACTTTAGTTAGCGGCCTCCAAGTGGTAAGTGTGTGTTGGTTTTGTCTTGTTAACTCTTATTGTCCGTTTCTTTAATTCCAAAAAGGGCCTAAAAGAGTTCGAGTAAAGTAAGCGTTTCAAATGCCGAAAAAAGTGTTTCAAAACATAAAACTGCAAACAAGTTAGGGCAGGTGGAGAAATAATAATATGTTTTCATTTTGTTCACAATTTATCCACCATTTGAAACTTTAACGGAACTCGCTTTTCTCGAAATACCAACGGAGATGAAATGAAATTTGACATGAAGAATTTCTCCCGAAGTATAGCGTCTTCTTACTGAAATCACGTGACACACGTTTAAGGTCTCTTTAGTATAGCATAGTTAATAATACATCAAAAGACCATTCATTATTACGGAAGGAGTCCATGACTCCTCTTCTTCCTGATCACATTTTAGTCTCACACCACAACGACATATAAATGAATAAATTTAAGTCCGAATAATATTCTTGAAAAATATTAAGTGTTTCCATTGATAAAATACAGTCCATGGCCAAATTATTACACACACTATAAGAATTTATGTCAAATCTTAATTATCAGATGATACCATACAGCTTTATTGTTGTTACGCTTTATTGTTTCCATTGATAAAATACAGTCCATGGCCAAATTATTACACACACTAAGTGTTTCCATTGATAAAATACAGTCCATGGCCAAATTATTACACACACTATAAGAATTTATGTCAAATCTTAATTATCAGATAATACCATACAGCTTTATTGTTTTTACGCAGCTGAAACCAGTTTGCCCTTGTTTACGTTCGTGTTTTAATTGGTTAACATTGTAATGCAATACGTTAAAAATAAATAGAAATAGAAAGTATATAAGAAATATTCTGTATAAAATTCCATTACATGTATGTTTAAATTTAAAAGTATTACATATAAACTTGTGCAAAACATGTCATTATTTAAAAACTACAGTGCGTCTAATAATTTGGTCTAATTATTATAATATACTAATATAATACTTGATATAATAAATATTCTATATTTGTATAATATACGAGGGTTGCTATTTATATTTCTGGCCTTGGCAACAGTAAGTGTTGCTAGGCGACCGCAGGCGATTTTAATCGAAAGTTTGATATTTTTAAACATAAATTCAGCATACGATTTACCATTATAGCTTCATTTGTGTTGTTGACAGTAAATTGAAAAGTTCTTCTCTTTCAAAAAATGGAATTGAATCGTGAACATTTTCGTGCCATTATTTTTCATGACTTTCGACGTGGATTGTCAAGACAAGAGTACTTCGATGAACTTAATTCTGTATTCAGCGATAAAGCGCCATTCTACAGCACTGTAAAAAATTGGTATAACGAATTTAATCGTGGTCGATGTTCGATCCAGGACGAATCCCGTGCAGGTCGTCCAAAATCCGCTGTTGTGCCAGAAAAGATCGATGCTGTGCGTGAACTGATAAAGCAAGATCGTCATGTGACATACCGTGAGATAGAGGCGTCTTTGGACATTAGTATGACTAGCATCAATAAAATATTGCATGAACATTTGAGCATAAAAAAAATTTGTTCCCGTTGGATCCCGCATAATCTGACAAACGCTCAAAAAAAGGTTCGTGTCAATTGGTGCAAGGAAATGTTGGAAAAATACGTTCAAGGTACATCAAAGGCTGTGTATAACATCTACATAGGTGACGAATCATGGATCTATGCATATGAGCCGGAAACAAAACAGCAATCAACTGTATGGGTCTTCCAAGACGAGGCAAAACCATCAAAAGTTGTTCGAGGAAGAAGCACATCGAAACAAATGATTGCCTGTTTCTTCGGTATTAACGGTCATGTGGCAACAGTGGCGTTAGAGCAACGCAGGACGGTCAATTCTGAATGGTACACGACCATTTGTTTGCCAGAAGTCATCGGAGAAATTCGAAAAAAGCAGAAGAACAGGCGAATCATTCTTCATCATGACAATGCGAGCTCTCACACATCGACTCAAACAAAGGCATTTCTGACGGAGCGAAAGATCGAACTGATGGGTCATCCGCCGTACAGTCCTGATTTGGCACCCAATGACTTCTTCTTATTCCCACACATCAAAAATAAATTACGTGGACAACGATTTTCGTCCCCCGAAAAAGCGGTTGATGCATTCAAAACGCATGTTTTGGAGTTACCTCAATCGGACTGGAAAAAGTGCTTTGAAAATTGGTTCAAACGCATGCAAAAGTGTATTGATCATCATGGAGAATATTTTTAAAAACAATAAAACCAATTTCGATCATACATATTTGTTTTTCCATTATTAGGCCAGAAATATAAATAGCAACCCTCGTATCGTCTAATTTATATCTAATCGTCGTATTTATATTATATATCGTCTAATTTAAGCAAGTGATACACGAACGTAAACAAGTGCAAACCAGTTTCAGTCGCGTAAAAACAATAAAGCTGTATAGTATCATCTGATAATTAAGAGTTCACGTAGAATCTTATAGTGCGTCTAATAGTTTGGCCAGGGACTATAAATCCTTGCTTACAATTGTAAATTACTACTACTACAGAGTATTTTAACTAAAAAGAATTTAAAAGGGCTGCTATGGTATTGTGTTTGAACTATTTTTAACTAGGTTACGTTTCTACCCGGAATCCAAATGCTATTTTACTCGAATGCATCATTTTTTTATATATAAAGAAAGAATGATTCCGTCGAGTTAAATCGGACATCGAAACAGCGAACTTCCGCTAAACAAAAAAGAACAAAAAAGATTTGAAAAACGAGGAAGAGGGAAAGAATTATTTGAATTTGACGTGAATACAGAAAATCCAATTACTATATTTTTCTTCGGGTTATTTACATTTCGTAAATTGCATTCATAAACTTTCAATAATTGTTTTTCTGATATTTTTTTAATTAACTTTTTTCACATATAAGGGAATTTATAAAGTGTATTTTTTAAAACATAGTGAACGATCTAAGAAATGTCCGACCACAAAAAGTTTTCATCATTCGAATTATTTTGTTTCTGCAAAATAAATACTAACACTATATTTTTTGAAAAAAGGAATCGCTCTTCTAAGGCGCAAATATGTTAAAAATTTACACCAGTATATTTATAAATAACATCTTATCCAAAAGTAGCGGGTTCGAATACCACTGAAGTCCTGGGAATATGTCCTTTAATTTATGCTAACTGTTCTTCATTATGCCATGAGCTTATAAGCTGTCTTCAAAATGAGCACATATGCCATATGTGACTACAAATAAATGTATAATTGAGGCAAATACAATCTACAACTGTGATTTAGATTTAAAATATTTTAAGGTAGAAAAAGAAACAGTATTTAGCAAAGAGTTCTTTGATATAGTTTGTCATGAGCTATTGTGAATTCTTTGTTTATATCTTTCAGGTGAAGAGAATGACCAAGTTGCTGACCAAGTTGTTGACTTGACGATTGGGAAGATCATTTACATAGCTTATAAGAACTTTTTTACTTCTAGCTTAGTTTTTAAGGAGATGGTTCAGCTTTTAAATATCTTGTTCGTGCGCATAGTATTATTTTTGAAAATCGATTTCTTTGTTAGTGTGAATTTGAGTAATATTTTAAGAATACATATTTGCTAAAAATTTAGAGGGAACTATCGAATCATTACTAAGGAAAGACTCTTTAATTGGCAGAGGAAAGAAAAGATTATTTTAGAAACATCACATAAAGACTGCTCTAACAGTTGTACTTTTCGGTTTTCCAAGTGGAAAAGAAATCGAAATTCAATTGATAATTGCAAGCAGAAATGTTTCAAATTTTGCCGGCATCTGCATCAAACGTCTTATATATTTGTTTCATCTAATTAAATATTAAGGTAGCCAATATAATTTGAAATAAATTTTTTCATTTTAAAATAAAATATCAGAGCATAAATGTTGCTACCATTTTAAGTATAAAAATCAAGTCTTCCTAGATAGAGTGGGCAGCTATGAAACTAGTTTTGATGTTTTTCATCTCACTTTCCTTACTAGTGGTTCGGTTAGTTTAACTTATCACATCATAAACTAATATATATTATTGCTTTCTTCCTACCACGCCTTACGTGCCAGAGAAGATAGGAAAATTAATTTCTACTCGAGTGAATTTTATAAATTAATAGTTCAAACCTACATTATTAAATTGCATAAAAACTGTTACTTGTATAGAGAGAAACTGATTACAGATCGAAAGAAGCTATTAAGAAAATTCGTAATTAAAAGAGTAATTTTATTGTGCAGACGATAAATCTATATGGTCATTACTGAATCTCCTGTATAGTTGTTATACTATCGTATTTATAAACATAAATATTCAACAGAATCAATCCCTTTTCTGCTGTGTATTTTTAGAATTTAAAATACGATTTCTTGTTAAAATAATTTTTGATCATTTTTCTCTATTCAGTCACTCGATGGGGAAAAATATTGTGCTACATTTTTTAAATCATTGCCATAATTTATTAATGAATGATCATAAGTTAAGCTTTTTATTTTTATTTATAAACAATAATAAAATATAAATAAAAATCAACAATATTTTTAATCATAATAAACTGTTTAACAACTCTGTAAAAATATTTTGAAGAAAACTAAGATTATTTTTTTAAACGTTCAATAGAATTATCTAACGAGTATAACTTTAATAAAATTTACAACCTTTGCTAACTTGAACTGTGCTGCTATAAATAATATCCGGAAAAATCTCGTTTCTTTAAATAGTGAACTGAACAAGGCCATGAAGGCCGAAATACCGACTGCCAAAATCGTGATATACATTAAGATAAGATTTCGTATTAAATCTGATAGGGAATTGGTGGATATAATCCGGACAAGTTTACACCGGACAATGGCCCTTCCGAAAAACATAAATGTAAATAAAGAATACTGGACAAGAATAAACCGGTCAATGGCTTTAAGCCTTAAAAAACATCAGTGTAGGAAATACCGGGCAATGCTCTTCTCCTAAAAGTGTATCCACGGTATTTCCCACTTATACTATTTTCACTAAGTTCTAATCTACAGTGCTTTTGTCTGTAATGTCACATTAATTTTCGGAGATATAGCTAGAGATATTTTAGTGTTTTTAACTCCCTTTTTTGTCCTTGATTAAGAAAAAAAGTTAAAGTGATCGTAGACTTTTTTTCAGAATTTATCAATTGAAACTCTTACCAAAGATATTCGCGGTCAACGTAATATATTTATAGTTTAAAAATGGAATGTGAAATGGAAATATTTTCTTTTTGTAAGTCTCCTAGAATAAATAACAAAAGAAAAAAACAATGCTTTGAATCACAAAAATGAAAGAAAAAAATTTCTATTTTATTATTATTCGTATGTAATTTTTATAATGATTTTCGAAACTAATTAAACTAAGTATTTGAATAATTTATGAAAGTGTTCATGCACTTTTAAATCTTCCTCTGATTTATATTTTACATTTGATTTAATTATTTGGTGGTAATTTTTTCAAAGGATTTGCTATATTAGCAATTCAATTGTATCCCAATGAGTATATTCACTCGTTAAATAATGCACATTTATAATGCATATGTACATTGTTACACATCCGTTTCTTCACTATGTTATTTACAGCATAATTTACAATATCATCTCATACGCCTTTTGAGAAAAAGTTTTTTCCCATTGTAGTTACCTGATTAAAAACATTCACTTCTGAAATAGTAAATAGCAGTCGAAATGCTGCATGCGGTAGCTTCGTTTGATGAGAAAGCATATTTCAAGCCCTTCAAAAATAGTTGCCTATTTTCAAGACTTGCCAGATGTTATTCTTTAATATTTACGACTTTTATGTGCTATTTTTATATTTTTGAAGCTCATTTCCTTGTTTTCCATATCAGCAAACTGTCTCTGTGTCGGGTTCTATAGTTAAACAACCAGAAAAAGTTTCAATCTGATGCCTTCTTTTTCTGTTAGACAATGCTGTTCGTGGTTACTTTGTTTGATGAGAAAGCATGTGTCAAGCCCTTCAAAAATAGGTGCCCATATTCAACACTTGCTAGATGTTATTTTTTAATATGTCGACTGTTATTTGCTGTTTTTATATTTTTGAAACTCATTTCCTTGTTTTCCATATCAGCAAACTGTCTCTGTGTCGGGTTCTATAGTTAAACAACCAGAAAAAGTTTCAATCTGATGCCTTCTTTTTCTGTTAGACAATGCTGTTCGAGGTTACTTTGTTTGATGAGAAAGCATGTGTCAAGCCCTTCAAAAATAGGTGCCCATATTCAACACTTGCTAGATGTTATTTTTTAATATGTCGACTGTTATTTGCTGTTTTTATATTTTTGAAACTCATTTCCTTGTTTTCCATATCAGCAAACTGTCTCTGTGTCGGTTTCTATAGTTAAACAGACAGAAAAAGTTTCGATCAGATGCCGTCTTTTTCTGTTACACAATGTTGTTCATGGTTGCTTCGTTTGATGCCCAACTATTCTTCTTATCTCACTGCCATTTTATACGTTTCATTCTCGGAATCTAATTGATGGTTGTTTTACCCATGTTTTTGGTCCTTTTTTGTAATACTAATAACCCATCTTTTCATACTTCTTTATATTATTCTATACTTTTGTATAGAAAGTGAGAATTCAAGTCTCTGCTCCATAACTGAGTGCGGATTGAAAATTCTCCTCTTCAATTTCCTTGACGTATTTAAGCTTGCTTTTAACTTATATATTTGATTGAGTTCATTGAGAGTGCTGTTTGATTCTAGTAGTTATTTTTTATTTAAATCAACTGTTTAATTTCCTAGTTTTTCTATTTATTTTTCAATCTTACTGCTATTCAATACTTGCGGCAGGATAATTGATTTTTTTCCTGTTGACTGAGTGATCTCTTTTGTAAACACTTTCCAATCTTATGGCAGTTCAGAGCTTCCAGCGGGATAATTGGTTGTCTTCTTGCTAACTGCGTAATTTATCTGATCTATTTTGTTAACGTCTTTGACGTTAAATAATATTCCATCCCTACTTGTTTAAGTTTTGCCGACGTATATAGCCCATTTGCTCCTAGCGTCCCTTGAAAAGGAACTTTTTTTTAGAAAAAAAATAAAAGGAGTAGAGGAAGTGTTACAGTATTGAGATTTATTTTGTAAAAAAACCAGGCAGATCTGTTTACTATACCATATTAAAAACATAAATATTTATATCTAGTTCCGAAGTCAGATAGTACTTTTTAAAATCGCGTTAAAAGAAAGAAATATCAACTTGGTGAAAACATATGTGTACTGCCCCTTTTTTAATCTATATGTTTCACCAATATAATAGACCACTCTTTGTGATGGGTTACACGTGGTTAAACTTGTTTCTGACCTGCATTTTGATTTTAATCCGTTGTCTTACTTCATAAATGCTGTTGTTTATTGACTGTGTGGTTTATCGACACTCATGTGCATAAATTAGAGATAATGCCTGCTCCGGCAAATAAAGGTTAAGAAACAAAATAAACGTGACTTATTCATAAAGCCTATTTATTAAATAAAAGATGACGAACAAAAATGATGGTGTATGTATGATACCATTCTAAATAACTATGATTTTTTTCCCTGGAGCAATTATAAAAAAAGATTTCTCTTATAAATACTTAATATTACATTGTCTGTATCATGGTTAATACAGTGTATGTCCCCCATGCAATAAAATACAGTTCGTACAACGTCTAGCCATGCTAAGTATCAAATTATTGAGCAGATCTTGGAGGTTACTCCACTCAGCAAGTAATGTTCTTCGTAATTCCAGTACACATGTAGGAGGTGGTTTATGGGCTAGAGCAAGTGTGGGACATGGTCGTTGGCCAAGCATGTCCCACACTTGCTCTATCGGATTCAATTCAGGTGAGAATGTTGACCATTCCATACTAGTGATATCCTTAAATTGAAGGCATTCGTTTACGATATTTGCCTGGTAAAGACGAACGTTGTTATCCATAAACACAAATTCTTCACCCATGGCACCACTGAACCAACTGACATGTAGTTCCGGATTGATGTCCCGATAAATTTTGCCTGTCATGGTTTCGCTTTGAATATGCAGATCTGTTCTGTAGCCCAGTATAATTTCAAGCCTAACAAGCAATCCTACACTACCGTAAAGGTGTCGTTCAATGATGTTGTCTTGGTAGTAACAGGTACCTGGCGTTTTCCAAATGAAAGACGCGAATCAGACTAGAAACTAAGCCTGGACTCGTTAAGAACATCACACAAGTCCACTGTGGCGATGTTCTCATTGCATTTTCTCTATTCTTTGCGTATCACGAACAACAGAGAGTTGCGGTGAACGAAACCCATCTGACAGGATTGTAAGCATACAGACCAATATTTCCTAAACGTCTGTACGCAGTTTGCCTTAAGACTGTGCTACCCCTGGTTTCTGATTACTGACGAGACAAATCTAAGGCAATGCTCAGCCTGCTTCTTTTGGCAGCTGCTGCCAAATTCCAGTTCTTATTCGGGGTTGTGATTTGGTGCAACCTGCACTGGAAGGTCTACTGATAATTCCATCGACTTGGAATCGTTGTCAAAGCCTAGAGATTACACTTTGTTCAATTCTAAGTTCCTCGATACTTCCGTCTGACACATTCCAATCGGCCGATAATTCTACCACACAAAAAAATCCTCCGCATGAGTTTTATGTCTCATAACTATTCGCTTATGGCACTGAAGGGCTTAAAGAACGCTGGTAAACAATTTTGCTTTTTTGCCATTATTCCTTACATACCCTTGTCTTACTTTTGTCATAGTAACGTACTATTGGCGTCATCTGGTGGCTTTTATGTAATTTGCATATTATTCTTGAAGGCGTACGTGACAATTCTACAGATGAAGTTTTTACTTTAAAGATCAGCTTCCATATGATACTGAATTCTTAATTTATGGACATGAGATTAGTTTATCTCTTTTGTTGGCAGCTGTGGCATTAAATCATATCATGCACACTAACATAGTTGAAACTTGCTTCTGACTTGTAATTTTGGTTTTAGCTCATTGTCTAACTTTGCTCATGTTGTTTTTTCTTTGTTTATATTTCTTCGATTTATACTTCCACATCTTTCTTAAGACCAACATCGTGGTTAACTTCTCAAAATGAGTGGTTTTTTATTGTTGTCTACGAGTACTAAGATTGAGAGATCTTCCTGGATATCAAATGCTTTAAAGCGTGGAGGTAGAGTGTTAAAATACCACTGTAATCCTGTTTGTATCTTTATGCCATCCTTCTGTCATTTGTGGTATTTGTTCTTCAATTTGCAAAGGATTCATAAGCCGCTCTTTGTTTTATTTTGTGTATATATTCGGGTTTGTTTGCTCATTACAAAGATGAGTTATAAGCCCTTGTTAAATTGAAGAATAGATAACACAAATTAGAGATGGACATCGTAAAGATACATTCAGGGTAAAAATTCGAACCTGATACTTCCACACTACCGAGCATTTCATCACTGTGACCACTCGGCCAGGGTGGTCCCACCGTTCATTGTATTTAGTGCACAAACTTAATTTTTATAGTTCATTTACGTCACACTAGAGCTGCACAGTGGGCTATTGCCGATGATCTGGGAAACATCCCTGAGGATGATCCGATTACGTGACATCATAATTTTGATTCTCAGTAGAGGAGATGACACTCCTGCTTCGGTAGCCCGACGACCTGCACGCGAAGTCGAGCACTTTATGGTAGAACAGTTTAACGAGGACCAATACCGCACACCCTCAGTCCCTACGCAGACTAATCTAAGTGGTCACTCACCCGCACACTGACCGCAGCCAGTGTTGTTTGACTTCGGTGATCTGCTAGGAACCATGTCTTAACGATCAATCCACTGCGGGACCAAGCTTGGATGTGAATAAGTAAATAAATAAAATGGAAGTGCCACACGAAGCTACCTTTCGCTCTTTCCTGATTTTTTATCATTGGATTTTAAGTATGTTATCAGGAAATTTTTCCATTTATTTTTTATTTTGCTTACTTTTTGCTGTTTGGCTGTTAATTTTAATTGCTTTTTGGCAAATTTCAATCGCATTCCAGTTATCTTTATTAAAACCTAAATTTGCCTGCTCCTTATAATCCGGGAAAATACTCTCCAAAATGTGTAGAAGTAGTTTCGGTTTTGCTGAAGATATGCTAAAGTGCACTCTAATAATGTTATTTGAAATAAAATAATGTTATTTCAAATAACATTATTAATCTGAATGTGTTACTATTTAATCTTAATTTGTCTTTTTAAAAACTGCGTATTTTTCGAAGTCGCAAAAATGAGGCATTTTAAAAAGAAATGTTAATAAATTGTAAAGAAATGAATAAGTATTATTAAAGAATCAGTATTAAGACGTTATAATTTTGAATCTGTACTATATATTATAACTAGTTTTGTAAAGTGTTATCTGAATTCTATATTTAAATTCAATTTCCACTTTCTTTTTTCTTTTTTGAAAAAGAGTGAAAGAAAATGTAGTAATCTATAAATATTCCCTCATTTTTTTTATGGTTATAAAAAGAAAATTTCAAAATTATACTTCGCATTTCTTCTGTACAACGAAGAAATACGAACTTTCTTAAGAAACTATATATAAATTCTTTGATTAAGAAGATAGGCATTAAATATATAAGTTATGTATAATAATTATTATAAGTTACATGTTTAAGAAATAAATATGTATTTTAGTGTTGGGTGAAAAATTCATATAGATCTAACTAAAAAATAATAAATAATATAAATAATCTAGAATATTTATTTATTAGTTTATAATGCTTAACATAATTTTGGAATACGCATAGATCGCATCTGATTTTTGGGGATTATTTACATTAACAAATTCCAGATTTAAATAAGTTTTTTTACTATTTTTACAATAACCAAACAAGGATAGTAAAATAGCCTAAAACAACCTATTTCTGACTGAGAAATAATATCACTAGTTGAAAAATAAATATAAAATAAGATCCGAAATAATAAAAAAAAATTCACCCACAGCAGAGGGAAAATTATTTTCTATTTCATGATTTTTATATCTATAACTGTATCTATAACAATAATTTATAACAAACTGTGACTTCTTGATTTATAGTAACTATGCGTCAACATCGTTGAGTAGAAAGTTTTTAAACATAATTATTGAGCTATTGTAGTTAGTTTTCGAACAGCTAGCAAGCTATTAATTTTTTTATGCTTAAATACATACATTTTGATTTCATAACTACAAACATATTCATCAGCAATATAAAGCTACGTTCAATTTACGAGTCACTACCCAGATTTTAACAAGAATTTAATTATCATTGAGCCAGCAGACAGTATCTGAAATGTGAATGAGATGCATGAAAGAAATATTAAATTGGATGTTACTAACTTGCTCATTCCTAAAATTATTAGATAACTCTTCATATTGTTGAATTTTATTTGTTTTAAACTTCACGAAAAAAGGGGTATTTACTTCACGTAATGTTATCCACAAAAACTTTGCTGTAAATTTCAACATTCTTTATCCTTCATTAACTACTTTTTTCATGTTACAAAATTAAGATAAAAATCGTACAGTTAATTTTTTTCCATATCACTTCAAACCTGAAATATATGTTTATTTACTTAATAAAAATAGAAGATTTTAGGCAGTTTATTGATGCTCCAAATTTGACATTTTTCATAAAATTGTTCTTTCGTGTTGTTTCCAGGTAGATACTGTACCTTAGAAACAATTTAGACTTGATAATAGCGTAATTCACAAATACATATTACTTGAAAATCCCGTCGTTTTTCAATAAAACACTTTCTTGAACAATTTGAAAAATAGGTTAATAGCATTTTGAATTAAGCTCTTTAATTATACAAAGTGTCCAAAAAATGTATCTGTTTCAAAAAAAATTTCAACTAATTAGTACAAAAGAAATAATTGGATAATCACTTAAAAATTTTCAAACCAATGAAACAGCTCTTAATTTGAACAAAACTATTTTATAATTGCAGTTGAAATTTTATTTCAATTTCCTTTGTTATTTTTCAGTCTGTGACGAAATTATTGTTTAGTTTCTAATAAAAATGGAAACCAGTAATCAGCATAACTTTACTTTTTATTCAACTTCTATCGTTTTCCCTCTGTTCTTTATTAAAGTTTCTGTTAATTCTAGATAATTTTAATAAATACTAGCTATGAATAAAAACAGAAATATAAAAGTCTCTTCTGTTAATAACACTATAGACGCCAAAATTATCACTAAAATTAACAAAATTTCGCAATGCATTTGTCGCAACTGCAAGTTAATATTTCTGAAAATAGAAATGAAACAATCTTAATAACTTTTGATGTAATGTTTGGATTTTTACTTACTAAGATGCAAGTTTCGAGATTCCAATTAGAGTGTGCAGAAGATATTTTAAATTAGACACAAAACTTACTACATCAGAATAAATATTGTGATTTAATGTTTTGATGCCTAAAATAAGTTGTATCCACAATAAAAAATATGGCCATGAGAGCAGCAGAGTAATGTATGTTTTATTTATTTTTTTTAAATAAAAATTATTCATAATGTAACTTTTGCGTTTTTCTGAAACTATTTAGCATTCTGAGATTCTTCCTTAAAATAAAAGAAAATGAATTCAGCTTAAAAATAAGAAAGCTCATAAATGCGATAAAAATATTTTTAAAAAATGGATTAAACTTTATTGCACAAAAAATCTTTTTTTTTTTTAACATAATGAAGGGTAGAGTGCTACATTTTTGTTAAATCCACTAAATAAGATTTGCAGTAAAACTATCCAAAAAGTTACAGCCTTGTAATTGAAAATTCCAAATTACGAGAGTTATATTAGACTTTGTAAAGAAAGTATTTTTTTAAGTGATAAAATTATGTCATCTTATATTGGAATCTTTGGAAACACTTGTTTACACTTATATTGGAAACACTTGTTTATCGAAAGATAATTCCATAAAAGAAAATAAAAAAAAGTTGCTTATTATTTATGTGAGACTATGTGGTTTAATTTTTTTTCTCCCCCGATTTGAATTTTACAAATATTTTTTAAAGAACACTCATTTCCAAAAGTTTCAAAGATGTTTTAAATCTTGTTTTGATACTAAGAGATTAAATTATTCTGAAAATGATTATATTATGGCTCTTTTGTAGTATAATGTTTCGAATTTGTATTGTTATCTATAAGAATGTTGCAATATTCGATAATAACTGAAGAGCTGGGTGAATGAATCAGGTAAGTGACATTTTCAGAGTGACTAAAATCGGGGTAAGGAAAAAAGTGGTATCCGTACAATTTAATAGCATATTTGTTAGAACGCATGGCTAATAATTCTTTCCCTTTATTTCAATTACCTAATTTGAAATGCAAATAACGCAAGCATACTTAAAACTATTGTGGACTAGTTACATCAAAATTAAAGTGAAGGCAGAAACAATTCAATTATATTAAACATGCCCATATTAATGCTTTGTTACTTTCTCTGAGATAAAGAAACACCTCCGAGAAAAGAAATGGCTTCAGCCAACACCTTCTAGAAAAAAGGTCTCAGCACGGAATAATTTAGCAGTCCGACGTAACGAACATAAACTGTGCGGTAGGGAAAAAAATAAAGATGTCACTACGTTCGGGCTACTTAGCTGAGCAGTAGAGAAAAAATAAGAAAGATGGCACTACGTTAGGGTTACTTAGCTGCGCAGTAGAGAAAAATAAGAAAGATGTCATTACATTCGGGCTACTTAGCTGCGCAGTGGAGAAAAAATAAGAAAGAAGGCACTACGTTAGAGTTACTTAGCTGCGCAGTATAGAAAAATAAGAAAGATGTCACTACATTTTGGCTTCTTAGCTGCACAGTAGAGAAAAATAAGAAAGATGTCATTACGTTTGGACTACTAAGGGATCAACTTTCTTGTTTATGGTAACCTGTGCTGGGGCCTTCTATCTTCTAGGAGGTATTGGATAAATACCCTGTCACCTGCTTCATACACAAAAGCTCTTCATTTTTTGTCTTTTGGATAGTGATAGACTATGAATGGTGTTATTGTTGATATTAAAAATTGATCTATGTGTAAAAATGTGGCAGTTTTGAAACAACTAAGCTAGAAAATGTGATATTTATTGAATATATAGATTCTACATGGGTGTATAGTAAAAATCAATTTAAGTGAAAATAAAAAGTGTTTAAAATGTGCTCTAGATTCATTCACTTACCTGCATTAAGAATAAATAATGATATTTCACTTGATTCAAGAAACGTCTGTGTGTCCTCACTCACAACATTTGAATCGGCTTGTATTCTATCTATATATTACATTAGTAAAAACATATGTTAAAAATGTACTTCCGGTTTAACATAAATAATACAACACCAAAATACAACACAAATATTTCTTATACACATGGTCTTTTATTTAGTTGAATATTAAAAACTACTACAAGTAACAAATTTAACCATGAAACTGTAATTTCTTTTGGCTAATTCCAAACATAGATTTGATGAGGAATTGGAATAACAGTTCATTAGAGACAGTATGAATTTATCTAATAAACTCATGTTTTGTGTTTTTAATATTTTACGCTTATTCTTGCTTATAGTATAGTATATAGTATATGCTGCATAGTATATTTTTAACATTATTTATTTGCTAATTAGCCTAATGAACTTGTCGAGTAATCGTTTTTTTTTTAAACTGTACACTTGGGGCCGGGATAGCCTGGTTGGCAGGGCACTGCCCTTACGAAAATTTAAGGTTGATTTGAGGTATCAAGGTTGTTTTGAGGTATATTTGAGGTTGCTGAGAAAACAGCAATAAAAATTATACCTCGTAAAGGTTGTAATTAAGGTGTACGAGGTTGTTATATATACACTTCAGCTTGTTTTGAGGTTGTTTAAAATTCACTTCAAATAAACCAGACTGATAAGGTGATTTTTAAGGTATACCAGGTTGATTTTCTTACACTTGTAACAAAAGAGGTATTTATGAGGTACAAGAAAATCAACCTTATATCAACTAACGAGAATGAGATATTTACGAGGTATAAAAAAAGATACCTTTTTTCTACTAAAGAGAGTGAGATATTTACGAGGTATAAAAAAATATACTTTATTTCAACTAAAGAGAGTGAGAGGTATTTATTGAGGTATATGAAGTCATTTTATTTATACCTAAGCTTATTTTGAGGTTGTTTTAAAATCACTTCACATCAACCAGACAGATGAGGTAGTTTCTAGGGAATATCAGGTTGCTTTTCTTACACTTGTAACAAAAGAGGTATTTATGAGGTACAAAAAAATCAACCTTATTTCAACTAACGAGAGTGAGGTATTTACGAGGTATAAAAAAAGATACCTTATTTCAACTAAAGAGAGAGAGGTATTTATTGAGGTGAATGAAGTCATTTTATTTATACCTAAGCTTGTTTTAAGGTTGTTTAAAGTACACTTCATATTAACTAGCTCACTTCCCAGAGTTCCGTGCGAGCAGGCAAATGGCGTGTATGTTGACAGTCGAAAGTCTATTCGAAATTCGGTAGGTAAGTGTGCTTAACATTTATTAATTTAGTTTTAGCAATTTTAATCAAATATGCTTCAATTTTCTAACTTAAATTTTATTATTTTTGTTTTAAAGACGCCTCCTGATCTTAAATCATTTAAGTTGGAAGATATTCTTAGAGGCTATTGGTGTAGGCTTAGCAATATGAGAGAACAATCGAAATATTTCTCGCCGCTGTTTAGGGTAACGTTACTGGTGAATCGTTACACCAGGTTACGCACAGTATATTTTATTGTTTGCAATTTATTCAAATATTACTATTCTTTTTATTTTGCTTAAATATATATGTTTTAACGTAGCAGTATGCAATCTGATTATTCAAGTAAAATTTTTATAATTTCTCTAATAAATAAATTCTTGAAAATTGAAAGATTTTTAAAATTGCTATTTTGCTTTAAAATTCTACTATAGCTGTATGCTTATCGTTTGCTTGGATATCTGTTGCAAAGTTTATATTGTTGTTTATGAGTGAAAATCTGTATAATAACACTGCATTTTAAATCAGATTAACATGCTATTTCTTTTTCTTATATATATATTTACTGAGCTTATATCCACAGTTCCCTGATATTGCTGAGATGACCTAGGCTATATATAGCACATGTGCAGCACAGCGAAGAAGAAGTGACTAGCAAGTTACTGCTCAGTCTTCCCCTAGGAAATAGTTCTGAATTTATACCAAAAAGAAAAAGTAATCTCTCCTAATAAAATACAGAATTTATGTAATTGTTGATAACAATAGTTTGCTAGATATTTGATAATTGAAAACTAATACTTGTACTAGCTCACTTTTTTATGTTTGATCACAAAACTGCTATTTTCAGTACATGTTATATTTTCGCAATTTACCAGCTTTAATTATTTACTAAGCAGATTGTTATTACTTAATAGGATATCGAGCAGAATCAAATTAAATCCGATTTTAAGTTTATATGGTAATATTTTTCAAGGTTATGAGCATTTTTATGCAGCTGCTTATGGTTCACTACTTCAAAAATAAACGACTTTCGGAAATAATTTTTTAGAAAAAAGTCAGTATAGTTTTTTATACAATTTTAGTGCTGAATTGAATAAAATCAATTGCAAATAAAAAACATTTATTGTTGAAAGTAATATGCATTTTTTAAAGTTTCATTCTATGGGATGCGCTTTTATATTTAAACAAATGTTTGTAACAACAACTAACTATTAGGTTTATTCTGCTCAGTGTTATAAGTCATATAGGAGATATTGTACTCAACTTATTTTAAAAGTATGATTTCAAATAATTCTCTCTTAGACATTTTCCTCACATAAAATTATACACAACTTTAAAATAAATGCTCCTTATCAGCTTGTAATTTGTTCTATTCGATTGAGTGTAAAAAAAGAAAAAAAATTGGTAGATAACCTTAAAATTTCAATTTATTAAACGATTGTTGATTCTTGATTACATTTATTAAAAAATATTAAAATAACTATTTTTTAAGAAATTCTGATGTGATTGACAATAACGGAAATCCTTTTCAGAATCATTTTTGACGCTGCAGCGTCGAAAACTTATAAAAAATCTATTTGTTTCATGAAGTCTGACAAAAAGTTTAAAAATATAGACTAGGTTTATTGAGCTTAAAGATTTGTAAGAAAAAAAGAAAAAGTATATAATTATCAAACTTACAAGTATCATAATGATACCAGATGTATAGAAAAATAAAAAGTGTTAAAATTGCATAAAAAGATTGGAATTATATATTTGAATTTCTGTAAATGTTGCTAATGGTAGTACTGCTTTCAGTGTACTTTATTTTGTGGCTGTGGTACCTGCTATGCTTTTTAGCTGCGAGGATTGAATAGAAATGGCAGAAGAGTAATACTATTTATCTGAAAAGGAAAATTAATTTCATACAGTTAATTTAAATCATAAATAAAACAAATTCTTATATTTTAATAGTTTAAAACCTGCCACTATTATTGTAAATATGACTTTCTTACTAATTCATTTTTTTTTCCTTTTAGGTTCCAATAATTACAAGTTTCAGCAGGTAGACGGAAACAGTATTTAAAATAATTTCATTGGTTTGTAAAAAAATGAAATTTTAGTTTTAAATAAAAGTAATTTGAATTTCAGCTGACTAATTATTTAAATTTGTAGTTTTATAGCTTTAAAAATTGAACCACCTTAGACAACTATCTTCTAAAAGTACAAGTATGAGTTCCCATAAATAATTTTTACTAACTGTAGAATTTGGATAAGTGTTATTTTAAGATGACTTAATTCAATCTATTAAAATTATAGAAGAATTATGCATTTGAAACTTTCTTTTATAGCTTAACAGGATTGGATTGAATGTAGAAGTTTCATGGCACATGATCCAAAGGAGGATATGCTGCGCCAAACAATTTGTTGAATTAGATCTAATGGTAAATTGCACACAATAGTTTCATTGTCATAAAATAAATGAAACTAGTAAAATTGTTTATCTCAAGACACGTATTTTTAAAAGTTCATAAAATCAATAAAAGCGTAATTCTATAAAATACACAGAAAAGGTAAAACGGTTCATGGGTAGGAAATAAGAGTGAATAAAATCAGATAAAACAGTTATATACAATATAAAATACCAATAGCTCGCAGAAATGCGAAAATGTTAGGATGATGAATATCATCTAACAAATCCTTCATACATAAAATCGTGCTATTAAAAAAGGTAAGACGATGTTGGTTAAAACAAGGACAAATGGTTAAAATGTGATGAACCGTAAGTAAAGTATTGCAAGAGTCGCATTTGGGAGAAGATTCTCCAAACAACAGATGAAGATGCGTGAGTCGAGTGTGGCCGATTCTGAGACGATTAAGCTTTACATCTGCATTACGTAAACGTAATACAGGTAAGGGGTCTATATATGGTTTGATGTTATGAAGTTTATTTTGAGTTTGATGGTCCCAATGCTGTTGCCAAAGGGACGAGATGAGCTGTCGAACATGTAGTTTAATGTCTGAGAATGGTACAGATATTGTTAATTCAGTAGTTGCAGATCGTGCTGCAGATTTATAGCTTAACAAAGAAGCAATTACTGCCGAAGGTTTAATATTAAGAACTTCAGGTTGATAAATGATCTCTACTAGTGAAAAAAATGTAATGATATACTTTATTCTTCATGTAATATATATAATATCTTTATACATTATATTTTTTATATAGTGATTCTAAAAATTAATAAACTAGGTGGTCCGTATAACTCCTCACCTTCGTAAATACTTAAAAAACAGCTTTAGGTTGAGCTACATAAGCCTGAAGTGTAAAATGTCACATCTTTGGTTGATAAATTAATACTTCTAAAAATATATACTTGAGGTTACGAAATAGATCCAGATAACTTAAGGTAGAACATGGAACGAGTGGCGTTAATAAAAAATAACCTTTCCAAGTGTTGCAAATACACTTCACGTTGATTTATAACAACCAAAAGTGTAAAACGACGCACCACAGGTTGATAAAAATATACCTCTACAAACATAAAATTATATACCTGAGGTTGAAAAATAATTTCCTGAGGTAGAACAAAATACACCTGAGGTTGATTTATAACAACTAGAAGTGTAAAACGACACACCACTGGTTGATAAATATATACCTCTACAAGCATAAAATTATATACCTGAGGTTGAAAAATAATTACCTGAGGTAGAACAAAATACACCTGAGGTTGATTTATAATAACCTGAAGTGAAAAATGACACACCTTAGGTTGTTGAAAAAATACTTCCACAAGTGTAAAAAAATATACTTCAAGCTGATAAGTAATAACCTAAGGTTGAAAATAAAACACTTTAAAGTAGTAAATATCTACCTCTCTACAGATGTAAAATTAAGCACCTCAGGTTGAAACATATATACCTCTGGAGGTATATTTAAGGTATATTTGAGGTTGATTTTGAGGTATTCATTTGCACCCTTTTCAACCTTAACGACGTATTTAAATAACAACCTCCTTTATACCTTTGAAATATACCTCATATGTACCTCGATTTTTTCATAAGGGTGGGCCCTTGTCCAAGAAATACCCACGAGTCGTGGGTTTGATCCCAGCCGACCGAAGGTTCCCCTTGTAATAAACGGTGACTGATGCACGTTAAATCCAGATAAATTAAACCCACTTCCATTCATAGCTGAGAAATGGTAAAAATCAGTTTGCTCAATAGCATGCGCTTTCTCGCCAAAAGTGACAGCTGAATCAATTGAAAGTTCTAGCATCAAAGAAATGGGGCTGTAGAAGAAATAGACAATCTTTTAAAGTTACATTTTAGAGACGATTTCTAATTGTTAATTGTGTTTCGTAATTGTGCAACTTTATTAAATATTCATTATATTATATAAGAGTTGATAGTTTTTAATTACCAACTGTCCCACCATAGTTGACAATCTTAAAAAAAAAAAGAAAAAAAAAAAACAGTGGAAATAAGCAGATCATTATTAAAGTTTCTTGACGATAATCAGAACGTGCTAAAAACGTAGTGTTAATTGGTAAAAAATCTAAAAAAAAATTATTCTGACTTTAAATTATCAGAAACGAGTAAAGATATTGCAGGTTTATAAACATTTTATACACATTAAAAACAACACATTTAAATTTTTAAAAACTACGTTTTTCAAATGAACTAAAAGGGAAATAAATTTATTTTTGTGAAGCTCGAGATAAAAAACCTCGGGGGAATTTTCGGCTGGCATGGATGTTTATTAACTAAATGATGTGCTCTACATTGATTAAGCATTGACACCCAATTTAAGGTCTTACAAAAATAAAATTATTTTTCTAATTTGAGAAATTTTATTTTAATCTTATACAGTCTGAAAGTGGAAGAAATTTCGAGATATAAAATAACGTTAAATTTTGCTTTCTCCATTCAAAAGAAAATTTTAACTTCGATTAGCAACAGGCTCTAGTTGAATATGAGCACGACAGTTTGTTAGAAAAAAAGAGAAACGAAGTTTCTGAAGAAATGAATTTATTTAAAAACATTAGTAATAAAGAATGTCACAAACAGAGCGACGAAAAGAAAGAATACAAAATGATCTGGAACGCTGGAAATGTATTTAATCTCGGCATTTGGCGCGAAGCGCCACTAACCGATCCGTCGAGTCTGTGTTAGTCGAAATGTGGGATGTCGAAAATAGTTCAAATTTGTGGGATGATTAGAGAATCCAGTCCTTATAGAAGTGAGTCTTGGTTGGGATATCAGGAACATCACTGAGAAGGGGAAAACCCCTTTAGTAGAGTTTGTAGTAGGCAAAGCACCTCTTGGTCTTTCATGAGCTCTTGTAATTCTTTCATGAGTGAAACAAGGCGATGTGCTGATGTTGCAGGAGTGTGAGCTTTGGTGTGGGTTTTCTTTCTACTGGGGCGGGCCTCGCACCCAGAGAAGTTTGAAGTGTGATCCTTTCCGCAATTGCAGCAAGTAGCTGGTGTGTCTCTGCTTTTAGTACACTGATACGAAAAATGCCCTTGAGCACATTTCATACATCGTGGTTTTTCTGTGCACGTACGCTGAGAGTGACCGAATCCTTGGCATCGGAAGCACTGTTGTGGCCGCCGGCCACCGTGGAAAAGCTCTACGCTAACCGGGAACTGCTTGATTTTCTCCGTGTAGTAAACCTTCTCGTGATTGGCTAGCTTAGGCAGGATAACTAGAAATAGTGGGAGGGGCCTATAGGCCCCGCCCACCCTCTTCTGGAACTGTACTATCTTGTAAATTTCCAAATTCAATTTTCCTAATTCTATGGAAATTTCTGCAGGGTTAAAGTCTTTTGGAAGGCCACGTATGAGAACTTTGAGATACTTGGATTGTACTTTCACATCAGTATTAGTGGGCTCCGTCTCTTTAGTGGGGTTCTCTTCCGTAGCATCCATGGGGGTTGAGGTGGGGGTATCCGGCTGAGGAAGAGATTCAGAAGTAGAAGGGCAGCTATCAGTCTTTTCTTTATTCTCATCATTCACTTGTTTCTTCTTCTTTTTTCTCTTCTTAGTAGGTGGTTCGTTGGTGCTTTGGATCTGAGGTTCTGTATCTGAGGCCGAGGCCTCTTTACAAGGTTCTGAGTTCAGGTCTGGTTCTGTGACTGTGGTTGTTTCCAGTACAACTGTAGTTTGAGTTGTGGGTTCGGGAGTGGGAGCCATGGCTTCACTTAACTTTAGTTCCTCCTCTTTCTGTTTCTTTCTTCGAAGATTGAACATGAGGTTGTGGGCAACTTCAGATCTTGAAACGAAGTATTTCCAGTAGGGCCCTGTGTGATCCAGTTTTTTGAGGAAAACATGATAATATTCGTCCACCTTATACAGATCTTCTAAAGGAAACCTTGAGTAGAAGTCTTCAATTTCAGGCTTGGTTGCGTCTTTAGGTGGCAAATATTGCGGGGGAATCCCACAGTTCGATAGTAGGTCCTCTAAGGATGATTGGTCTACATAGGTCGGAATTTGTGAGCGGCCGGAAGGGTAAACCTTTCCGCCGCGAGCTGTTCTGTGATACGGCATTAGTCGCTAAGAAAGAACACGTCCTCACTCGTCAAAGACTTGAGTCGGAATCTCACAAAATGATCTGCTTCAACAGAAGCTTAAATACAGATAACAGGTGACGTCATGATCCACCAACAGCAAATGAAAATAAACTGGCCGATCCCCGCAGACCATGACGTCACCGACGCAAGTTGAATGCATGAGATCGACGACGGAAAATCGAACCTCATACCTTTTAACTTCTATTATTTGTCTAACAGTCACTACGTTCGGGCTACGTAGCTGCGCAGTGGAGGAAAATGCGATAGATGTTATTACGTTTGGACTACTAAAGGATCAACTTTTTTGTTTATGGTAACCCGTGATGAGGCAATACCTCCTGAAAAAGAGAATACCTCAGCACAGGTTACCATAAACAAGAAATTTGATCCTTTAGTAGTCCAAACGTAATGACATCTTCCGTATTTACTAGAACTGCGCAGCCCGAACGTAGTGACATCTTTCTTGTTTTTCATCAACTGCGCAGTTTATGTTCGTTACGTCAGACTACTAAATTGATCCGTGCTGATGCCTTCTTTCTCCTTGGAAGTGTTGGCTGAGGTCTTCTATCTTCTAGGTGGTATTGGTTTGGGTTTAGTGAGTTCAGCAAGTCCTGAATCAACTAAAGAAATATTAACAGCAAACAAGCGGAGGAAGTTCGGGTTTTAAAGAAAAGTTAGAGCAAAGGTTAAGCGCACGGAAAATCAAAGTATAAAATGCAGACATTTTCCGACTATTACGATGATTAGAATTAAAAGGGGGGGGGAAGGAGCCGGGAAAATATTTACGATAAACAGAGGTGAAAAAATGATCAGGGAATTTAGTTACAAGAACATCTAAAAAAGTAAAGTAAAATTAATTTTCGTGTCTAAAGTAAATTGAATGTCAGCTAAGTTGACAACAGAAAGTAGCTTTAGAAGATCAAAATCACTGTCTATTAAGGTTAATATGTCTTCCACCATGAGCAAATTTGTCTTATAGTACGTGACACTGAATCGTCACAAAGAATAGGGGTTACAAACTTGTTTATAGAAATTATAATTAATTCATTTGAATGCTGATTCCCTTGTTAACGACATTAGTTCAACTCATGGAAATGCATTTTACCTTGATTTGAATCTCGGCTATTGTGATTTTTTCTCTCTCGGCTTTTATGGTTTTACTTGTTTTGTTTCTCATCTTTTTTTTCCCATTTTTTGTTTGTAATTTTACGCTTTTATTACAAATTACTTTTTGTTTGTTTACATTCACGTCTGGCAAGCCTATTTTTGATATGCTTAAAGCATGTCTACTGTTATTCTTTATTTATTTCTGAAGTGAATGAAGTGTTCAATCAATAAATATTACTAGTTAGGATTATTTATTTCATTTATATTATTTTTATTTATTGAGAAATAGATTATTCATTGACTCATTTTTATTTATTGAGAAATAGATTACCTAAATTGTCATCCAAGACAGAACTCTAGTTAAAATTTGAACACACTAGCTAGTCAGAAAGTTACCAAAATTTTAAATAACGATTAATTCCTAGAATCTATGCTAGAGATAAATTCTGCTGGCGGTGGTGAAGAAAAATTTAAAACTTGTATTCTTCTCAGATACAGAGCTGCTGTTAAAATTTCAGTATAAATCTTATCGGAAGTACTATTACTATTACTAGTACTATTCTTATTATTAGTACTATTCTTATCTTTAGCTTATCGGAAAGAGGTCAAAACTTTTGGTTAACAATAAATTCAATATGAAAAAAAAAGATCACGTTTCCTTGCAGTTGATTTCATTGAAACCTTCGTTGTTGCTGTTATCGTATGCTATTAAAGCAAGAAGGGTGAACTTCTTGTTGTTTTTCTGTGGCGCTATTTACGGCTAAAATATTCTTCTGCGATTTCCCTAGGATAGAATCACTTAGGCTTTCAGATTTGTACCAATATCATATAAATAATTACTTTTTCTCGAATTTAATTTCTAAAAAACAATGTTTCTATTCTTTAAATCGTATAACCCTCAGGGGGCTTACTGTCTTTAGGTAAACACTGCTCGACCCCGGGTTCAACAATTTTGACAGCGCAACAATCCCGAATGTCTCTTCATAGCGTTCTTGTCTCATATTATAATTTTAAAAATATTGTGCTAAGTCTAAGATAGGGCGCATTTATAATTCCTGCAGCAGGGCGTACCTAAGTCTATGTACTGCCACAACATCTGATCTACTTTTTTTCCGTTTTGAATTTATACCATGCCATTCATATCTGAGTACAGGGAAATCTCATTCTGCAAGATTGTTAATTATAGTTTGTCTACGGTAAGAACTTCCCCCGCCGAAAAGTCTGAGGCCGTCAACTGCTATGGAAAGAAGAATAGCGCATTTCAGATAGGATAGCTTCTCTTCACTCTGGGGCCAACACAAATGACCGGAGAAATAGATTACCTTGCTTTCCTCGACCCAAGCCAAAACTTGTCTTAAACAGTGACTTCACACCCCTACTTGAAATAGTTATACCTCGTTACCATAGTCACCCACAGGTCCAGACGAATGGATAGGGGAGTTTCAAACTATGAGGAATCCTGAGACGGAATTTGCGAAGTTGTGAGGTGAGAGATACTGTTGACTATAGAATGTGATAAGAGTTCAAAATGATATTTAAATACTAGGAAATGGCTTTTATTTTTCATCGCATACTTTTATATCCAAAATTTTATTACGTTTTCTCGAAAGGTATTCTCTCCAGATGGGCCAAATGTTATTATGAAATCAAGAGGGAGTTATTTGTATAGATGTAAAAGTTGTTCTGACTGTAATCAGAGTAGTAAATTTAAAGCTTTAGTTTTTCCCTCTAAAACAGCAGATTTTCTTATGCTAATTGGCATATTTTGAACGATCGTTCTTAGGATAAAGATAGTTTGCTTATAGCATCCTACTGTTTTTATACAATTTGAACGGATTTTTGCAAATTCGCAAAATGTAAAATTCCTAAAATGTCAATCAATATTTTTTTTCAATTACGATCAGCCATATGTATCATCAAATATCACTTTTATAATTTAGTTGCTCAATTCCCTTTATTAAAAACTTTTCCAATTCTTATCATCAACACGTAAATATATCTGATACGATAGACTCCTTTTAAACAGAGCTCTTATGGTCCTTAAAAAACTGAGATGGTGGCAGCAAAACTACGAAGATAAATGTATTTCGTTTTTTTTTTTTTTTAGCACTATTCAATAATCAGTCTCAATAACGCCAATTACCTGGTAACAAAATCTTATGTTTTGAAATTTTATTTTTGTAGCCAAAGATAACTTCAATAGTGTTCCAATAATGCGCGGCAATAGATGATTTACCGCAATTTTGATAATGGACATATCAATTGTGCTCTTTTAGTCAAAATTCTGAACCACGCCTGTTTTGTCATACGCAACTAAGGTCGACAAGGTATTGAATTGATCCCCTAGATTCTAAGAGTATGCGTCAATAGATGATTAATCACATTCTTGATTACGGACTTATCTACCATCTTCCTTTAGTCAAAATTTTAATGCGCGTCTGTTATGTCCGATGTAGCCAATGTTCTGCTGGCAACATATTCATTCTCTGTTACACTCTCGGCTGTTTTTCACTTTTTCTTTAGAAACTTCACATTTTTATCAGACTTCTTTTGTTATTCTCAGTCACTTTTGTCGAATCTTGAGAATGGGTGCCAATTTTTGAGCGCACGAAACATATACTTCGAAAAATGAAGATGGTAATAAAAGTTTATATGTTTCAAGCGCTTAAAAATAAGCACCAATTCTCAAGGTTCGCCAAACATTGACTTCGTGACGTGAATTTTTGAGCGCTAGTAATTAAATACATTAAATTAAAATACTAAATGCGGCATTAAAATAAGTTATACGTAAGATAAGGGTTATGGCTTTTCGATTGAAAGAATAATAATATAAAATTAGTCAGAACTATCTTAAAAATCAATGCAGTACATTTTTTTTTTGCTGCTAATCTTAAAAACAATTTTTTAAGGGTGACAAACAATTCCGTCAACAATTGAAGTTCCAAAAATCGAATGAGACAATACAATGACCCCTCTCCCCAGGAATCAATGTTAAAACCAATTTAAGTCAAGGCCAATTACTTCGAACGAATTAACGTCTCTGTTCCACTCGAAATTTTTTTCCCCTTCCAAAAAATAAAAGATTTACAAGTTATGTACATTTTAAGTATACTTCAGAGCACATTTCGATAGTTTATTTTTTCGCACCCTTTACTTTTTTTTTCTTACAATTACTGAAATGATAATAATATGAAGTAATGCATTAATAGTATTGTATAATGTTAAACGGGGCTTTTTTTCCAGCTTTTCCTCACCCTTACCGCCGTTCTCAACAAAATAAAAGAATCAGTTTAAATAAATAGTAGTTTAATTGTCTCGAACTGTTTCAAGCAAATAAAATCCTTTGTACAAACAGACTTCAATTCTGGGATAAATTAAATCATTGACTCGTTTCAATTGAGGACAAATGAAAAAAATCACATTCTTGTCTCCTTAAGGCTAATGTCACGACGTTGCCTCGTGACAATTCTCGTGGTCAAACTTGTTAATTAAAAAGTTGATTAAGATCCCGTGCTCTCATCTCGCAATCGAATGGTCAGTCGAACTTACTTTCTTCGGCACCAGTAAGAGTGCAACTTCATTTTAAAAACTATAAAATATCACTAGAACACAATGAAATATGCCCGAAAATAACCTCTAAAGATATTAAATCAAAAGGTTGTTACAGCTGCCAAATTCTAAGTGAAATGTACATAACAGCTCTTTCCAATTGCCAAGCAGGTACAGTATCTGTAGAATTTCAAGTTCTACAGTTACATACACAAAGCCTGTTTTTAGAAACTGAACCTAGGGAATTTAATATTCAATTCTTAGCGGAGAAAAAGTGCTATGATGAAAAGATATGTTTGGTTTCAAGTAATATGAAACATTGTCAACTAATATCTTTCTGTTTAAATGAGCCAAGCCTTAATTTAATTCAATTAAATACTTCTTATACAAAATCTTACGTACAAAGCGATTCCTCTGGTACAGACTTTTTTCAGTTTCTTACAATGCCTACATTTACTGGTATTTTTTATTCCTTAAAATTTATAGGGGCTGTCCTTCTAATTATATACCTATTTATATCAGTATGTTCATCATGTATTACTTGTTTTCGAAAATGATATATATGTATCGCATAACTAACTATGTTTTAAATATAAATTAAATCTTTGTAAATACCATGTTAAGTTAATATGGTGTTATGCAAGAACTATATTATGTTGTTTTTTGTTTTAGAATATGTATACCTAAGAGATTTTTACTATTTTTTTTTATTTTTATTTTTATTTCTTTCATGTTTCACCATTATTGTAAACCTAATTCGTAGAATTTTGTTCTTATGTTCTTGAATTTTCCCATTCTATTAAAGAAGCACAAATGTAGAGTTAAAATGCTTCATGTAAAATATGTATTTCTTTGAAAGGAATTGTACGAGGAGCTCACTAACCCCAGCTGCACCCTATGAGTGAGAATTCTTTTTTTTTCTCTTTTTTTTTAATAGGTTGAGGTGGATATTGTCACGACGTTGCCTCGTGACAATTCTCGTGGTCAAACTTGTTAATTAAACAGTTGATTAAGATCCCGTGCTCTCATCTCGCAATCGAATGGTCAGTTGAACTTTTAACTTTCTAGAAATTTGTCACAAGATGATTGATTTGTCAACCTTCGGATGCATGATAAGAACACGAGACCACGTTTAACCCCTTAAAATAATATATATAAATAAACTCCAAAAAAAAGAGGAGTTGGTCAGAAAGAGAATTGCCTCTCAATAGTCTCCTCAGTCCGATTGCCTCTCAATACGAGCAGTTATGGGTAAGTGTGGTCCTCCTTCTCCTTATTGATATGTATAATGATTAGTAATAAATAAAATGTAACTTTAACTTTCAATTTGGATATTCTTTAATTATATACCCGTCACACTAAATATAATAATTATTTCAATTTATAATTTCGAAAAGGATAAAAAAAATATGTCAAAACTATTTGTTTAACATACAAAGTACAGCTCTAAAATAAGTTTCAGCTCAAATATGTTTTAATATACTTCATTTCAGTATTAAGAAAAACCTAAAATTAGAAGGGGGAAATTTTTTTTTTTTTTTAAGATAATTCTAAAAAAAGAACGGTTTTGGAATAGTGTTTTGAATTTTTTTGCACGGTTTTGAATTTTTTTGTATTGTTTTAATTTCTTAACAAGTATTATGAACAATTTTAAGCTTTCTTTTATTAAGAACTTAATAATAATTTAAAAACAGATATTTAATTGAAAGCGAAACCTTAATTAAAATTACTAAAATGAACAATATTCTTAATTTGTTTACTTTTTTAATTATTTTTGGAACAATTAAATTGTTAAGTTACGTTTTTTTCCGAAAGAATATTAATTCACCCCATTTTGTTTTTTACTACTTTATAGGCAATCCCTCCCAACTCGCAAAGCAATCTGAAGTCAACCTCGTAAAAAATTCCAGGGCATGGTAAGCGATAACGAGCATTTTTTCCAAAATGCAAATTTTAATTATTGCTGCATATTCTTAATGGAAATAATTTTATTTCCTTAATAATTTTATTAATCCACTTAAAAAAAATTTTTACTTAAGAAAATATACTAAAAATTCATAAATCACGTCTTTTTTAAAAACTACTCTCGAAAAAATTGGTGGTAATTGTTCAATAAGCACTGCATTGAGACAACTATTAAACAAAAAGTATACTTTTGTGGCCTATTTGCATAGTTATTAATTTGCCAAGATCTTTATTCAAATTTGTAGAATTTGATTAAAATAGGACATTAATAGTATATTTAAAATATTTCAAACTAATAGGTGGTAAACAAATTGTTTCATAAATAAAACATAAATAATTTTTACTCATTTGCACTTGGACTCTCATAATAATCATTTAAAAACGTTTGTGTTTTAACCCTCAACGCACAGTGGCCAGGCTAACATAAATTCATTCGTTTCAGCCAACTGATTATCCATATAAAATACTAGGAAAATATTTAAACGACGGTCATTTTAAAACTTGGTATCTTGAATTACGATCATAAATTCTTTAAACATTCAACAGATATATAAAAACATTTAAATTTTTGAAGAGAATATATTTTCCAGCACAGAATTTGTCATTTTCTAGCCTCTTCGATTTCCAATTAATCAATTTTCACATACAAGCAATAGCTCCCAATAACTAATATTATGTAAAAGAACATTTAAATTTTTTTTTCATTTTATTATTTTTTTTATTAGAATTAATATCGTTGAATGGAATATGTGTCGAAATTTCTAAAATGCTTAGATTTATAGGTAAATACTATTGGCGATAAAAATAAGCTACAGGTAGCGCAGAGCAGAACTCTATACCTATGGCAACACTTCTCATGCTTCCACTATTAGCGTGTGGATAGTCATAGGAGAAGGAAAAACGTTAGTTAATGTCTTGATTTTCAAAAAGATTAAAAATTTTTAAGAAAAGGAGCTATATGAAACTTAAATCTACATAAAACATAGCTCTTAAAAAAAGCATCGTGGAAATTTTAGAAAACATATTTGAGAATTAAAAGCGAAAAATATTGGCGATCGAAATGGTGACTTAAAGCAGAATTCTCTACCTATGGCAACACTTTACAGGCATCCATCCATTAGCGTGTAGAGAGTCATAGGAAAAAGAAGTACATCAGTTTCTTTCTTGATTTTTCAAATATATTAAAAACTTTTAAGTTAGGAAACTTTAGGAACTGGAAACTACATTGAACATAGTTCTAATAGAAAACGCCGTGGAAACTTTAAAAAATACTTTTGATAAGTAAATACGAAAAATATTAAGAAAGGGGAAAATAACGTAGTACATTCATATACAACTGAGAAAAGGAGGAGAGGGAAGGGTCAAGACATGGAACCAGTCTTCCACCTAGATGGCGTATTTGAGAGTTGCGATCACGAATTATAGAGGGGATAAATATCATAATACACTCTAATACAACTAAGCAGAGGAAAAGGGGGGGAGGGTCAAGACATGGAACCGGTTTTAACCCTAGATGGCGTATTAAGCGTTGCGATCCTGAATTATTTCTGTAAAGAAAAGAAAAATTAAAATTGTCTTAATGACTCAGAGTTAATTGAATATTTGTAAGGTCCCTGCTTTTCAGGAATTTTGATATTTTCAGGTTTAAGAGGAAATGATAAACCAGTGGTAATCTTAATCTTACTTGACAAATTTATTGAAATTTCGATTCTATGCAAAAATTAACTGTAAAGAAGAGAAATTTGAATCCATGCCAAGTATAATTATAAACATTTATCTGCATTAATGGGCTAAGATGCTTTCAATAATTTGCAATTTCACAAACACTTTTTACAAAAATAAGTTTTTAAAGTCTGGATGATACATATAAAAAAGCCATGATAGATAACAGGAGATAGGTTGAAATCCCATTCTTAACTTAGCCCCATCTCGGTTTATAGACATATTTAATATTTTTCATTAGAAATTTAAGGCATTGTACAACTAATAATTGAAAAAAATTTCCTGGGTTCCTAGCGCAAAAATTCTAAGAATGAGATTTAGAAACAAAAAGCAATAAGTTTAGGATGATTTAAATAAACATTTTATTAAAAAGTGAATATGTAAAATAACACTACACACAAAAATACATCTTGTTAGCATATTTAAATACTTTACAAGTTCTTTCATGAACCACTACCGAACTATTTCCAGTTTTAGTAAAAGTACCACAAAAAATACATGTAGATTTATTTTTCTTTCAGAAAATTATATATATACATATAAACACTTGAATGATGACTATATACATTGCAATCTTTTTAACTAATAGACAAAATTAATTTTGATTTACAAGCATGCATTAAAAAAGTTACAATAGCCTGTTAAGCTTTGAAAACAGTGCCAATACATCTAAATAAAGACATTTATTTGGTTGACATTAATTTATAAAAATGTTAAAAGCATGTGGCACAAGACAAATATGAAGTTAATAGAGGTGAAAATACTGTTGCTAATTTAAAAAAAATGGTATTTGCTACATATTTCCAACAACAATAACAGAAGTTTAATGTCAATACATCTAAATAAAGACATTTATTTGGTTGACATTCATTAAAGAAAAGTTAAAAATATGTGGTACAAGACAAATATGAAGTTAATAGAAGTGAAAATACTGTTAGTAACTTAAAAAAAATGATACTTGCTATATATTTCCAACAACAATAACAGAAGTTTGATGGAAATTTCATACAACAGATGAGTGATTGGCTTGTGAATATCTAAAATAACGATTTAATGCTTTTATAGTGAAGAATATAAAGAAACAATCAGTGATAATCAAGAAATTGTAAATTTTACAAAATATTTTTTTATTGATGTGACATTCATTCTAATATTGGTGGTATGGAAGCTAAACAAGACAAATTGTTGACTGCTTTTATAAGCAAACAATTTATAGTTAGAGATAAACCATGAACTTGACAGATTGCACCTAAACGGAAGCTTGCAAAATTAAATGTTTTAGCCCATTTATAAAAAATTTTAAAAAAAGCTTTGCATTATTTTCTTAAGAAAAATACTTATAGAATAAGATTAATAAAATTATTAAATATTTATATGGAAGAAAATGTGAAAGAAAATTAAATACATGCGGAACTACTTGGTTTCTTTTAAGCAGTTCATTACTAAAACAGAATTTTTACATTTGGGCAAGTTTGTACTGAAGTTTCTTCTTAATACAATTCTTTCTTGTTGGAGAGAGGAAAAAAGCTAGTTTTCCGACAACATAAATAACAGATAAAAGGACATCTGAATAAAGTAGGTTGTGTTGAATGTACAGCTTAATGGCGCAAGACTAGCACTTAATCTAGCAGTATTCAGTTAAATTAAGTGCAAGGTTGCAAAATATAACTATGTTTCACTAAAAATAAAGGAGAAGAATGAAAGAAAAATCATGGGGAAGGGAGTTAAGGATAATGGAACCTGCCTTATTTATCTTAAAAATCCTCAAAGATATTATTGAAACAGAAGTAAATGTATTAATTAAGTAAAGTATTTTATTAAATATCTGGGCTGAAATATAAGTCAAAATTAAATGAAGTTTATAATTTCTGATACTCTATAGCTGAATAGCGACTTACTATAAATTATTCTCATCAGAGAAAAATATTTTTTTCTATACATATAAGTATTTTGAAAGAAATAGAGTAACAAATATGGATGTATTTAGACTTCAATACATTATTTTTGTGCATTTGCTTCACATAAAAATTTTAACATACATTTTCTTTATACAAAATTATCCGTAATATAACACATCAAGTTTTTCATAATTTGTTATCTGATTCATTTCTCCACTACTTCTTAGCACATACCACAATTATTATCATTGGCACTTGATTTATCACAAGACAGATTTTTTTAAGCAATATGTTATAAACATGAATGTAAAAGTCTACAATAATAGGAATTGATTGAAGTGTCTTTAAGATATTGATCAGCATAATTATAGGACAATACGATTAAACATTTTCCACCTTTCATGTGCAATAACAAATTAAAAAATAATATAACTCAGCTTTGTAGCTTACTTTAAATAATCTGGTATTGACTCTATTTTATACTCTTTCAAATGTTCTAGTTTTACTCAGAAACACTAACATATCTATAGCTGTGAACTAGCAATAAAATGAGTTGTTGGGAAAAAGATTTTACATAGTGGTAGCAAAATAATAATGATTGTTTAAAGAACTTTTAAATAATGAAAGTTATTTCAGGAACATTTAAAAGTATAACTGTTAATCTGATGCAGTCAAACCTGATTATCTCAAAATTTCTGAAATTCCCTACATCTACTAATTTATTTTTATGTACCTTCAATTATTTCAAAACAATTTCCTTTAAAACCTCGACCTCACATTTTGGTGCATAGTTACGGTTATATAATTACGGAAATCGATGCTCAAAGACAACCATTCTTCAGGAAAAATTCCATGTCTCTCTAGGAAGTTGGTGTGAACTGGTGAGGGGAGTATTGCTTGAAATTCAAGTCATACCACTATTCCAGTAATCTCCAAGCAAAAAAGGAGAGCATGAAGACTTCATCAATTAGTGAGGGGTTGTTGAAAGTGCACCAGAGCTCACTTTTCCTATTTAAGCCAAAACTCGGGGAGCAGAAACTCTTTCCATTTTATTGACTTTCTTATGTGGTGGTGGTTTTTCAAAAGCAAGTCTATTCTAAAACTTTTGGAAATTCGATTTTGAAAGTATTTACCATGCATAGGGGTTTAAATAAAATCTCATTTTCTATTGACAAAATGATGAAAATTCTAGGATGGAAATTAGATACAAAAAAAAGTAATCAAAAATTTAATAGCAAAAGTTGTTAAGCAAAGAGAAGGTCAGAAAAGTCAAAAATGTAATTTTCACAATGCCTCAACAAATGGTTTACAAAATGCGAAGACCAAGAAATCACTTTGAGTAGACAAATAATGGAAGGTAAAACGAAAGAATTTGTCAATGAATTTGGATATGGAGAACTTTTAAAAAGCAGCACTGGAAAGATCGAACATAGTAAAATAGGCATAATATTATTTTTGCAAACTTTAAGATGAAAGTGTTCCAGAAAGTATCTGTCTAGAATCAACAAAAAAAAATCTCTGCTCTAGTGAAAGGATATTTTCAATGCAAATGAAGCAGAACTGTGTTATCATTGCTCACCTAAGAAAATGGCAGTGTTTCAAGATTGCAAAACTAAGTTCGTTTGAGGTACTTAGCTGCCAATGAAGATCAATTAGCAAAACTCTTTCTTTCTTTATGGGACACTCAGCAAAATCTAGGTGCTTGGCTAAAGTTAAATCTTTCGTTTGCAAGTATGAAGTCAACAGAGAAGCTGGGATAAAAAGTGAGATGTTCAGAGATTGGTTAAAATCCTTAAACAAATCTATGGGAGTGAAAAAGGAACAATTATTTTATTCATAGATAATTGCAGTACACATAATATGCCTGTTTTGAAAATTGCTTCAATAAAGTTCTTTTGTGAAAACACTTCTAAAAACCCGTGAAGAGGAAAAAACTAACAGTGAGAGTGAAAGTATATATAAAAAAAAGCAAGAGAAACTGCTGATAATTTCTAAACACTAGTAAATTTATTTATAAAATTAGAATTAAATGTCAGCATTTCTTCAAAAGACTTTTTTTAAAGAAATGATTCCCCTCACAACATGAAAAGTCCTTTATTGCTGGATATAATACCATTCATTATATGTTAGATGTTTCAGAAGACAGAGCATACCTTGCAGCTCTTGGAACCATTAGAAGTCTATATGAAGCAAGGAAAGTTACACCTCAAAGATAAAACTATTTTTAAGAAAAAAGGAAAGTATGTAGGTATAATTAATATGTAATCATTCCACTGTTTTTTTCTACAGCAAAAACAATTAAAATGTTTCATTATTGACCACATTTAAAATCTGTATCTCCTGTTTTTTTCCCTTTCATGTGAGATTCAAGATAGACTAGTTCAACAATAGAGCCCATAGATTTATTCAAATTATGATTTTGTAATAGCAGGTAATTTTCTTGAAAATTTAATACCTGTTATTATTTAGAGGAAATACTTTCCTCCATGATGGTTGGTGACTAAACACATTAAAAAAAAAACTACTTTTTAGTTCAACTGTGATTTATTTGTTTCGCCAAACTGTGTAGAGATAGACTGAGGTTCATAAAAGCGAATAGTAAGCAAAAACCTTTTACTACATAAAAAAAAGCTCAAACAACAGAAATTATCAATTTACATAAGTGGATATAAATTTTAATCATCCTGTGTTAAGGCGAAAAAGGTCATAGAGCACAATCTTCACTTAATAAAGTAAAACACATTTTTCAAATAAAATATGTGATACATTACACAATACAAATATTATAACTATTTACCAATAAGTATAATTAACTATACTGATTATACAATATATCTACAACCACAAAAATTTTTTTAAAATGTTTAAATTAATATATGGACAAAAATTAAAATATATTTAGAAAACGATTCAATTTAATAATAAGGGACCAAGTTTGTTTTTGCATGCATGAATGCATTATAGTAAACAGAGACAGATTTATAGATTCTGGGACCTCTATGTATTGCAAGAAAAAATAATAAATAAGTTTGAGTTCATGGATATAATATACTAACAGTGAACACTTTGAACAAAAAATTGTTTTACCATAATAGCTTAGCACAGAAATTGTCCGCATAATACAAATATTGCAAAATTATTACGAGATATCTGAAATAAAATCAGAAAAATTGACTTAGAAACCCTCAATAGTGGGGTCCTAGGTGTACATCCCAAATGCTTTTCCTTTAACATCAACAATATAAGTAACAAATTGAAAGTCACAGATTCAACAGTCATTAAAAATGATTTTTATAACATATTCCAACAAACTATTTTAAAAGCTTCCACAACATAGCAGAGGAGACTATATATCCTGATGGCATATCATGATTTAAAATTAATTTACACTCCATATATGTTGTCAATGAAATTATATGCTGGATCACTAAACAAAAATATATATTACCGAAAATTATTAAATATGTATAACCGAAAAATTCAAAGGAAAAAAACTATTAATATGTGTGCTTGGCAGTTCTAGAAAAATCTTGCAATCATCAATGTTGTAAAAGAGATTTCATAACAAATTAAAAGCAATTTGTTTAAACATAGTTTAAAAAAATTAACAAAAGCAAGAACATGAGTAAAAATTAAAATATAGTTCAATCAATAGAAAAATAGGTATGTTAATCACTTCTTTAAACAACTTCCTTTACTCAAATGAGATGGAAAATTTATTAAGGTTTAAATTACTATAGTTTTCTTGAACCAAATTATGTATTAATTTGAGAATATAGTGAAACCTCGGCAAAACGGACACTCTTAGAACACAAAAAATTGTCCGATTACTCAAGTTGTTTGCTAACGTGAAGAATACACTAACAACGAAATTTACCGTTTAAAATTGTTTTTAGAATAGTTGCAATGATATAGAAATATTTAAATAATCTATAATAATATATAACTATTCGCAATGATATTTATTTAAACTATAAAAAATACTTTTTTAATACAAAAAGAATATATGAAAAGAATATATTTCACAAGAGCAGTATCATTTTCCTTCCTTTCTTTGTAAAAATAAAGGAAGGTGACAGGAGAATGATAAATTTTTTAGAGGTGAAATAGCTTCATAATATCTTTAGTAGTAGATAATACAAATAATTAACATTGCATGTTTTTCCCTCAGAATTTAAAGCATAATTTTTTTTTTTTTTTGAATTTAGAAAAATTGGTGTCCGGTTTGAAGCAAGTATAAAAAAAACATTTCAGGGCATAAATGTCTGTCCACGTTCGGTTACGGAAATATCCGCTTTGTGGAAAAGGTGCATAATGGTTTATTTATGGCAGATTAACAGGAAATTAAAAATATGCCTGTAATGAGAGGTGTCCATTTGTTAGAAGTGTCCGTAACAGAAGGTTTCACTGCAAATGAAACCTCAACATTCTAAACCATCAATAAGAGGAGTGGTTCCCAACTAAACCGAAGTCTTATGCTTAAAAATTGTAGAATCACAATAATAAAAGCAGCCCCCAATTTAAGTGAGCCAGTCTCTAATATGTTGTCTAAAACATATTTTGAAAAATAAACAGTAAATGTGGTGAACACTTAAGATAAACTATTTTGCATGAAATGTAAATAAAACGAAAAATTTTAAAAAAATGATGAAAGTACACTGTAAAACTATTTTGGAATCAGGATTAAAAAAAGATACTTTATCCAGTTCATTTCATTCTAATATTTATATGGTCAATAAACACATGAAGGTTAGCACATGGGGTGCTTTTTTTATTTTTTACTTTTGTTTACTCTACTTATAACACTTATCTAATTTTTTTGGAAAGATATTCTTAATTGTTTCATAATTTAAGAGATACTGAAATTACAGAAAAATAAATAAACGGGCACACAAAAAATTTACAAACTTAGATGGTTGATAACAATTGCCTTATAGGTGAAAATATATGGTTGAAAAACTTTAATTTAAACATTGGCCCCCAAATATATTGAGAAAATTTTGATCAAGTTCACTGAAATATTGAGATAGCCTTCATGACAAGGACAATTTTGCATGATCAGGAGAAGAGTCAAGTGGGATGCTTCCAGTAGTTGTATTACTGCTCTGTGAAACAGTGTGGTTGGCACGGATTTTAGATTGAATTTTATCAGAATTATATACAGTGGAAATAGATCCTTTAGGTGAAGATGGCACAGCACTGCCACTTCTCTTATTGTATTGTGCATTCTGAACTGTTGCATTCATGTAATCTGCAATCAACAATGTCAGCTCCAGAATCTGAAACAAAAGGTATTAAAACAATTTACAATATGTGTGCCTAATAAAAATATATTTACACACAACATAAATGATTTAACAAATTTTAATAATAATAATTGATAAGTAGCACAAGGTACACCATATCGCAATTTTGATAAATGGTGCATTTATTTTAGTGATCAACATGCAATTTTTAACGTGTTCCTGTCAGGAACAGATATAATCGAGAGTAGCTTACTAGTGCCACATAATCAGTTAAAAGAGTGCTAATTATGAGATATTCATTTCAACGGTACCAAACAGCTTAGTCATAAGGAAAGTTTCACTCGGATTTCATAAAAAAGATTATATTGAATAATATCTCTATTAAATCTCTCTACAAAATATATAATATCTCTATTAAAGGATTTTAAAAACTGTGAACTGATGATAAAATCATGTATGTTTAAGCAGAAATCAAATAAATGCACATCAAAACGAGGTTAATAGCATGTAACTTTTAAAACTCACATGTTGCAATAAATAATATCTTATTAAAAATATCCAAACTTTAAAAAATATTGAAAAATACCTTTGGCAGAATCAGTACAGAAAACTGCCAAAAAATTGAGTGAATAAAATGCTAAGAGTTATCGTGCCATATAGCAAATACTCTGGTGCGCGATTTGAGTCTTCTGTATCATAATAGAATCAAAATTTTTAAAAAATCATATGGAAATCAACAATAACAACTGCCAAAAAAAAAAAGAAAAACAAATAGAAATAGTCTCCTATTTAAAATGCATAGATCTCTTAAGAATTCGCGAAATAGAATTATCTGAAGTATAATATCAAATTAATATTGAATCTCATTTTGTTCTAAAATGGTTTTGTTTTAATTTTTGGTTCAAACCCGATAAATTTTTTAAAATTAAAATACTTAATTCAAATTTATATTATTGATTAAAATATGCACATATATATTTTTTTAACACTTTCATTCTATGAACATTATAGTGTTTTTTTAGAATTTATATTTCTTTTCCCCAATATTTTTTTTTTTTTGTTTGATAAATCATTTATTGATAAAAAGGGAATTTTTTTAAAATAGTATCAGTTGAATGAATTCCAATAATTAAAAATATTTAATTTCCAGCAAATATGTTACTTAGTTTACTGATAAAAAAATATAATGCTTTAAACATTAATGTTTATATAAACTTAATATCATTGCTACCAATATGAGTAAATATACATACAGCCCTTCGTTAGTCAACCTAGTGTACAAGTGACCCTTCACTCAAAAAGGTTGTGCAACCCTAATTCTAGAACTTTTAAACATCTTTATATTTTGTAATTTCCAAAAGGTCTTCCCTTCTTACTGTCCAGCCATCAAAAGAAAAATTAATAAATATAATAAATAAATTACTAACATCTATATTAAAACTATATTGATATACAAAAAACTGACATTTAATACTCTATGTTTTCTGATCCTTTTCGAAAAATATTATGAACACATGTGGGCTATTGTAACTTATTATAAGCATATTTTTAAGAGCATTTGCTGAAAGTTAGCATTTGATGTTGCTACTATGATTTGACCATGCAAAATTTTGCCATTTTCAAGGAAAAACATTTGAATGTGCTTTTGTACAATTTTGTCCTGTGTATTGGACCAATACTGGATTACACTGGAAACCAGTTTTGCAAGGGTTTATTCAATCATACCAGTACATGCTGGTCATTTGATAATTCTTTTTTTTATAAAAAAGGGACTAAATGTTAGAAAAAAGAGAAGAAAAGGGATTAAAATAAGAAAAAGGTACTTTATGAGACAAAGGGATAAACTAGAAACATACTGAAAATAACAACTAATAATAAATAACATATTGAAAATAACAACTAATAATAAATAACATATTGAAAATAACAACTAATAATAAATAACAAACTTAAAATTACACTTCTCCCTCAAAGGAGGGAGATTTGTTTTTAATTACTCATTTATAATATAGATAAAAAAAAGTGTCTTATCAAAAAATGTACTTTTTCGCATCCATGTGTCAGGTAGAATTTAAAAGTTAGGTGATTTTTTTATAGTGCAAAAAATGCTGATTTTAGAAAAAAAAATCTGTTTGTTATGAATGAATTTAGTTTCAGCAAACAAAAACAGTTTGTTTAAATGTATGGAATTATAAGCAACCAATTTACACTTGTCAAACGATTACACAAAGTTATGCTGATGTGAAATACTTATTTAATTTTAACCTTCTGCAATTGAGATAAATATTGTAAAATATAACTGAAAGGTAAAATTAGAAAAACCAAAAACTTTCTTATTGCATTTAGAGCCTGTTTCATAAAAGTAAATAATGAAAAAAAAACAGATAAATATGTTTGCTAACAGGTAAATAGAAAATACATAGAAGATATTTTTTTTCTTTTGATCTCAGCAAAACATTTTTATGATAAAGTTACCTCAAATAAGTGATTCCATAAAATCTATACTGCATTACAGATAATATTAAAAATATGTCTAAACCATAAATAAATAATTAAGCATGAATATCTTCCATAACTTTATATATTTAGTTTTTAAAAATAAATTGCAGAAAACCTATAAATTAATTTTTAAATCTAAAAATAAAAATGTACCTTGGGCTTTGTCATGTTAAACAACAAACGTTCAGTTGAACACTGGTTTCTTTCTCCTGGTATATCTCCACAGTTGATTACTAACATAAAATCCTCTCGACAACCTCCAAATGTCAGCACAGAAGAATATGGATATTGTACCAAACATTGCTACATTTAAATAAAACAAAAACTTATTAGTTTAATGTACAAAAATATTCAGTTCTACAAGTTGCCAAAAAATGTTAATACACAAAATACCTATGAAACATACATTAAGGTTTGAATAAATCGCAAATAAAATACACTAACTAGAAGAGGGTACCCATAATGTAACTCATATAACACAATGTTAAAAGAGTAACTTTTCTTATTAAAAGTTGTTTTGTATTATGAAATGGTAAAAACTAAAAATATGTGTGGTAAAATCTGCAATATCTTTCAAAAATATGCTTGAAAACCAAATTGTCTGATGTGTTTAGTAAAAAATACATGCTGGTTTAGGCTGTTGTCAATTAACAGAAATTTTTGTAAAAAATTTATTGAAAAAGGAATTATAATAAATGCTGCCATTTCATAAATAAATTAAAGTGACTGAATATATAGTACAGAACCATTTATCTGGTATCCAGAAAGCCGGGAAAACAGACAACTGAAAGAAAATTGCTAGGTTTCCCCGCCATTTTGAACTAGAAAGATTAACCCTTTAATGATTGGTTAATTTTCAAGAAAATGGTCATAAAAGTGCCTATTTTTTATATCTAGTTTAAAATTAACTATCTACAATTACCTTAAAAATATCCAGGTACTGCCATCGGGTGTGTAAAATGAGAAATGAAATGTTTTCCGGGCAAAAGAAATAAATTAGTTTTATTCTTATTGGTGCGTTACTACTGAACACTCCAGGCTGGAAATTTCACGGGAGCAAGAAATAGAGGGGAAAACCTCACCCCGTCATTTTCATAGGAGTAAGAAGGAAGGGGTTAAGGAAAAAAGCAGAAATTTTACTCATTCTTGATGTTGAGTAGAGGAAAAGGTGGGTGGGGTATTTTTTCCCTGTTAGTTCAGAGAAAGCTTCAATATTTCTTCCATAACCTTGAAGATATTTATAACCTTTTGAGCTATATTGGTATTGCTACTCAAGTTCAATCCTTATTTTCAATTTTGTTATCCAATTTTAAAGTGACAGAAAAAATGAGTACAAACTCCTGTTATTTATATTAATGTCACTTTACAACTATCTGATATGTCTCAATCCCTCCCAACCCCTTTCTGAGAAATGGATGACTCTGGGACAGCTGATCATTACTGTTTGAAAAAATAGTGTCACATCTTGACCTTGATCTACAGATGAACATATATTTTACACACTTTCAATTATTTCACTGTGGTTCCACCCCTTTCTCTCTTATTTTCTATATCTCCAAAATTAGTAGATCATTCATCATCTACTTGTGCTAGTATTAGTTAAAACGTGTTAGGTAAAAGTAATTCGTTTTGCCAGTAATTTATAAAGAAAAAAAGAAAACATGGATTAGTCAGGAACTTTTTGCAGAATAATTTCAGAGATATTTTGTGGTTAAGTTACAGGTGCATTGCAAATTGGTAGGATTGCTTGACTGCGAAATTGTTTAGTTTTTAGACAACTGTATGGCACATCAACCTGCAGCAGTTTTAACTGCAAATAATGTGGATATTCAATATATCCTCCCAAATTTTACATCTCTTACACAGCTTCTTGATCAAAGCATTTTACGAAGCAATTTCTTATTGATATAGAGTAAAGAAAATGAAACATTATCTTACCAATGAAACAGCATCCAAAACTGCAATACAGTTTTCAGCAACTGCAAGCCAAACATTTTGAATAGCATCACATTTTAACTGAAAAATAAATGCAGTTCATACATATTTTTTTAAAAACACAGTAACACTTTATTAGAAATAAACTCTTCTCACTTATATTTTCTTGATGACACAAATTAATGAAATATTAATTTGTAACATAGAAATTGATTTTCTACAAATTAATTTTTTTCTAAGTAATCATCATTAACAAATAATGTAAAAAAGGAAATTTTTTAAATATACGTGAAGTTAGGGTAAGTTTTTTAACAGCAGAATTTCTAATATCACACATTAAAAAAAATTAAATTATAACATAGAAATCAAAACAAATATAATTAAGTTTTTCTATTGACTGGAATTTTATTTCATATTTAATGTTTATTTTATAATGCTTCATCAATTTTATCAATAATTATGAAACTAATATTTTTAACCTGACTAACTTTCCAGCACATTTGACAAAAAATTTTCAAACAAGCAATGTTTCTTGATTAACCTTTCACTTATGGCTGGTGCAACAAATGGACCAGAATGACATGCTTCAGCATATTAAGTGCCAAAAGCAGAGTTAAATAACTATTGTCAAATAAATTATTTTTATATCACTACTAAAAAATGATTCATAATCTAAGCAATAATTTATGAAATTAAAAATAATAAACATTTATAAAATATATACAGTCATAAATATTGATTCAAACAATATTAGTTATTAATTTAAATAAATAATGCAATTCATAAGTTTTTTTCTTATTTTAGTAACTTAATTAGGATAAATTTAGTACAAGAATGATATCTTACAAATAATTGGCTTAAAATTAAAAACATTTTTCTCTCATTGAAATTTGCGCACATTATCCTAATATTTGATAAAAGTTAAAATGATAATCCTTCAGAGAGAATTTTTTTAATGAAAAATAAATCTTATGAATAAGGATTTTTCCTTTTTGTTGTCATTACAGATTTACATTGTCTAATATAGCATAAAAAACTTTTTCTTTATGAAATAAAAAAAAATTTGAAAAATCTTATTATTATGTATTAGAAAAATATTAAAACATAATTAACAGTGCAGAGCAGAAATTAAACTGTTTAAACAAACAATCATACTTTAGCAGGAAAAAGTTTTCCTCCTGTGAAAGACCACTTTCTAGCACAGTTCAAATAAACTCGAACACAATCTGTGATGCTACAGCCTTTAAGCCCAATCCATTTTTCTTTAATTGAATCACAAAGTTTTCTAAAAAAAATTTAAAAATTAACTATTAACTGCAAACTATCTTGATAACATAAAAATGAAATGTGATGAAAATTAGAATAACTGAGTAATACTATCGCATTAGCTCTGTTTCTTAGTCGGTAAAGTCAAACATTGTTTTGCTGTAATTTAGAAGAGCTTCAAAAAATCAATACAAAATTAGGGCAGAAATATTTAATAAAACAAGAATTGTTAAAATGAAAATCATTCTAGTAAAATTCACAATGCCTTAAAATTATTAGCAAAGAGAATAAACATAGATAGCTTTCGTTTCTTATAAATCTTTATTAGCCACCAAAAAAGATTACACATTCATTTTTGTTGGGATGTTTGATTACAATAAAAATGTAATAAGTTGGCCAAAAAATTGGTAAAAGAAGTATAGTTGATTGACTTCATTTATACCATATACAATCCCTGTCACATTGATGGGTATACCAAAAATATTTCACTTATAGACAATAACTTATTGTCTATATGTACTGAAGAAATGAAGAAACATGCTATGACAAAATAACCATCATATATTGTATTTTCGTTAGAATGGTCAAAATTTTTTACCAGTCTTCAACTTTTCACTCATCAAATTAAAAGTTATAATATTTGCATAAAACTACTATATTTAAGTTACTTTATTTACACACATTAAACGTACTTTATATTGCACATATACAGAGACTCCAACTACTAAGAATTCTCGATAGTTTCAAATTATTTTTTTCAGGGGTAGTAAACAAAAGCAGAATGTTTTTGAACAGAATAATTATTAGAATTTAAGATTTTGTCTACAAGATTTTATATGTATCAGTTTAAATTACTTGAGCTCAGAGGTGGACAAAATTCTTTCAATCCTATTATATTAAAATATAAATACATTACCCTTTCTACCACTAGGAAAATATTTTTCTAAAATTACAGAGAAGGCAAAATTATGGTAGTTGGAGTCTACATATAGTTCATAAGTTAATACATTAAAAAATTTGCTATTTTGAAGAAAAAAAAACTGCTAACATAAAATTCCTAACATATAACAAAAGCTGAATCAATAATTATATGTTCCAAATGAAGACTCTGAAAATAAAATTAAAAGGGGAACACAATTTTGTGGATATTCTTTCATGCATTTCAGATTTGTAATAATTATTTGAGCCTAAATTTTTAATAATCAAACATAGGAGAATTTAAAATTTAAATAAGCAAAAATACCTATCTGTTGAAGCATTCCTTAAATGTTTTGGAAAAAATTTATCTAGAGCCTGTACCAATTGCAGTTTTGGTTTGGTATGTGTCTCTGATCCATAATGCATTTCATTTGGTAAATCACCAAATTCAATCTAAAAGAAAATTCAAAATTAAACAATATTCTTAAGCATCATTTGATGGTTTTTTACTTGATTTTTAACACAAAAATTTATTTTGATGAAACATTTATGTGCTCTAGTACCTAAAGTATCAATTTTCTAAAAAAAAAAAAGCTGAATCTTTGTATATAACACTTTTTTTTATAGAATTAATAAATTTTTTATGTACATTGATTACAGAAATAAATAATTTTAATTATATGTACTAGTATATAAATTTTTTGGGGAGGGGGATGTGAAAAATGAGCAATATTATTAGAAACAATTAACATCAAGAGAATATTATACAACTAATAATTTCCAGTGTGCAATGATTATGGAGAACCAGTAAACTTCCTTTACTAATAGATATAATCTACTGGACAAGAAATGAAGAATAAATAATTTGAACGAAGGCTTTATTAAAAAAGAAAGAGACAACAAAAATGTCTGGTTTGAATTTCCTTTACAAATGGCAGTTGCATCTGTTTTTCATGGAAAATATTCTAAAAATTTTAAACACAAGTAAGAGTTCAGAAACAGGTTCTACAGAATTGTTCCAAGCAACAGAAAAGTTTTTTGCTATGAAGAAATGAACCAATGGTGAGTAGGTTCAACAGAAGGCATCTGTGGGTCTGTTTAAAGAAAGTAGAATACTTTCTTCTATCACACCTATAATAAATTTTAATAGTGTTTCCATAGAGATCAGCAAACAATATATCTATTGTCCGGGGCTAAACTTGTTATTCACAAATAGTTCACATGCTTAACATAATTGAAAAACATGTCATCTGAAGTAGATTTCCTACACAGATGCTCCTATTTTGAATGCATTGATTCAGTTAGCTAACAGAGGATTACATTTTAGACAGAAATATTACAGCTAATATTAAACAAATCTAGTTATTTTTAGGAAAATCTTGCAAACATTTTAAATGTTAAAAAAATTAGTTTAGAACAGGATTCTACCAACTTATACACTAAAAAAAAATTCCACTTTATGTTTAAATTTTGTACAAATGGTCAAGATTTATCTGAAAATGAGGAGATACGACTTAAAACATCATGAAGGAATGGTTTAGAAGCTAATTTTGTTAATTTTAATCCAAAACAAAAATTTACATTCTATTATACTCTTTAGGACAGATTATCATAACAGCAGCCAACTATTACCAAATTTCTGAAGTTTCAGAAAATTTTTCTTAGTAGCAGGAAAACTAATTATTTATTATTTTAGTAAATTTGAACTAAAAGAATTTAAGTTCACCACCACATATGAATAAATTCAACAAGTATATAAAAAGTCCGAAATGCAAATCATTATGATCTTAAGTTCTGATAAAAGTTCTATTTGTCTTACAAATTGCAGCATTAGTTCACTAACACTAAGAAAACCATTTCCTAAAAACCTTAAAAGTTACAGGGTATGTTACAAGGAGCTTTCCGTTATAGACACATAAAGTCTTGTTTCCTATTTTGCAGCTGTTATGTTATTTTAACAACTTTTAAAATGTCTGCACTAAATGGTTCATTCTTATGTACCGACCGTCATTTGATTTAGCAAATTTCCAAAACATTATTTAATGCCATTATTTGTTTCGACTTTACCACTCATTAAACATGAATGAAGGAACAATGACCTGCCCCCTTGATTTTAATGCTAGTTATTTATGAGCTCTGGTCAATAAGTTAATGAATTATAGAGTACTTGATAATGATAATCAAAAGTGCATATTGTACTGCCATATGAAAATTGGCATGAAGTCTCATATGCATTCATTAGTTTAAAAGGATGAAAGTACAATATGTGTAAATGTTTTTTGAAAGAGTAAAATAAATTTCTCATTCATACTCTCCATGTTTGAAAATTTTACTCACTTCATTTTCCGAAATGTTAGTTTCATTGGGTAGCTAATTTTCCTTTCAAAAAATTATCAGGGCATTATTACTGTTAATTTATGGCAAATGTTATTTATAAAAACAACAGTCTGGTATTAATCTATTATTTTAAACATAATTTTCAAATAAATTTTTTAAAATGATAAAACTTTTTTAAATGGTTCTTTTAATGCATATTAATGGTTCTTTTAATGCATAACAAGAACAAAAGTTGCATTATTGAATAATCAGCTAGCATTTATGGCACTGTTTTGTCAAAATTAATCAAATATTTTTTCAGCTACGAAAACTATTTATGGTATTTTTATGCATAGCCTTAGATAATAAAGATAAAGGTCGAAGATCAAATGTCCATAGATTTTAACAAACTCTTACTACAAAAAGGTGCCATTGACTTTAGACTTAAATTTTCATAAACATATTAATTAAACTGAAAATTTTTAGAATATATTTTTAAGATAGCATGAATTAAAACTTGATGAATTATGTTTCTCATTAACTGAAATAAATTTAATACTGAATATAAATATTTTTTGTCTCACTACTTCCCAATGTTATAAGAATTAAAAACATCTTATTAATAAAGGCTGGCAAATAAGGCCTTATACTACATAGGGCGTAATTACTTCAATTTATAATCTGAAATGTTAAAAAAACTAATAGAATTTACTTGTGCAAGAAGAGAAGCAAGTTCAACAGCCAATTCCTTGGATAATGGAAACTTTCCATCAACAATATCTTCATTTATTTGATATACTAAAAGTAATCTTTCTTTATCAGTCTCAGCTTTCATATTTTGCCGTAGTATGATTCTAAATACACAAATATACAATAAAATGAATAAAAGTAAAGACATGAACTTATGAATATTGAATATTTTACACAAGTTTAAACTAACCATTGAATTTGAGCCTCATTTTTGGAAATGACTCACAAGTTTCTTGGAAACTCACTATGTTAAATATGTTTTCTATTTCAGTAAATAGTAGTTTAGAATGAAGAAATAGGAAAAAACTGTTTACCTCATTGAAACTACATTTTCCAAACTTTGAAACAGTATTTTGAAAAAAGTATAAGATTTAACAATTATACAATACTTGTTATAGAAAATTATTTATCAAAAATTATGAAACAAATAAGAAAATTTTGATACAATTTCAGAGAAACATAATAACTAAAAAATATTCTTCTCAATAAATATTTAAAACTGAAGGCAAATTTTATTATTTTTTCAGACATTCTCTTTTTTATTGCTGATTTTAATGGCTTTAATGTCAATAAGACTAATATGTCGCAAAGATATAAATGTTTATTGAGTTTATCTATTAACTTTTTTCTTATTTTGGGCCAAAAAAAGCTACGACCATTGTTCTTGTTTTGTTTATTTATTTACAAGTACACAAATTGAATGCAAAAATTTTTTAAACAGCTTCTCAGATCCGCCTCATGTATTGTCTCCCATTAGACTTCTGACATTATGTAAAACATTAGACACATTCATTTATTTGTTATTGTTTGTTTTAGTACGTTAAAATAGCCAATAGTACTTTCTGAATTAAAGCCTAAGTCATTATTTAAGAGTTCCACACTGAACTAGAGAAAACCGGAACAAATCTCAGCAAGGTTTACGTAGTAAGCCACTTTTGAAATTGGATTTTGGTAGTTAACAGAAATTTTATTCACTTGGTGTTTTTAAACATGTCTGCCAACGGAACAAATTTTCATTCAAATTAACGAATGTATATCTATGTTTGTAAAATGTGTTTCTTACAAAAAAGATTTATTAACACATAACATCAATTTGGGACACATAACATCAATAGCACATAACATCAAGTTTCCTTAAAATATAAATTTGTTGTGATTAGTAAAAATATTGTTTGAAAACCCGTTTGTTGATATAGGGCTTAATAAAAGTTTGTATAAATATCTTTAAAATTTTTTTAAACTTATTTACTTAATTTACACTTTAAACTTAAATGTGTGTAAAATGTGTTTCTTACAAAAAGACTTATTAGCACATAACATCAATTTGGGACACATAACATCAATAGCACATAACATCAAGTTTCCTTAAAATATAAATTTGTTGTGAATAGTAAAAATATTGTTTGAAAACCCGTTTGTTGATATAGGGTTTAATAAAAGTTTGTATAAATATCTTTAAAAATTTTTTTTAACCTATTTACTTAATTTACAATTTAAACTTAACCGGAAATTATTGGAATTTTTGTGTGCATTTTTTGTCGAAAATATAGTGTACAAAAGTATACGAGACAAAAAAAAAACTAACTCAATAAATAATTTCTATTTGAGTTCATTCAAAACTTTTAGGAGTTCAAATTAGGAGTAAAAAACTGAAATGACAGAAGGAAATTAACTAAAAATCTTTGTGTAAATAAAAGTTATAAATTATGAAAGTGTGAGTTAAAATCACATTAGTCATAATTGACAAAGCTTTTTAGAAAGGAGTATAGATCCACATTTAGCTTTACAAATATTTAACATTGCTAAGTAAGTTTCTTAGGATATTTTACAATTCTCCAAATCCATATGTTAAAATAATGATTACTTCGTACAATTATTAATTGTTATAAAAATTAAAAAATTATGTAAAAAATATACTAATTATTAATAAGAATAATATAAAAACAGTAATTAATTCTGTACATTACACAGAAATATTTAATTACACAACTCAAATTGTAAGCATAAGTAATTTATAAAAATAAATAAAAATTATACAAATCTTAGAAAAAATTGTACAAATCTTTAAGATTATAGAATATAAATTACCTACCTATTCTTGTAAATAAGCTTTAATACTTTAGTATTTTCAAATTTTCCAAAATGCTGCTCTCGTAAGGCTTGTTCCCATTGAGAAATAACATCACATAGCTGTAAAAATAATTTTCAAAAATATATTTAAAAAAAAACATATGGTAATTTAGCAGAGATATGCCGTACCTGTCAAATTTGAATAAAAAGGGAAACGTTTTTTGTCAGAAAAGACACACCATCGGATATGCGGCACAAAATTTGACTGTATGATCGATCGCGGAGTTAAGGCACCCGTTTGAAATAACAAATTATATACGAAAAAAATAATTAGACATTTAAAAACAATTTAAATAATTATGAAATATATGATAAAATAATATATGCGATATTACTCATAATCAGAAATTATGTATTTTGATAATTTTTTCATACTTTTTCAAATATACGCAAAGTTGTACCGCTGCATAAAATTCAAATACATCATAATCGCAAATGCATTACGTTAATAAATACCAATTTAAAACACTGGAATTTTATGTAAACTAAATAAATAAGAACCTAAATATAATTAAAATAAGTAATCAAAATACAATAAATTGAAGGAAAGAATCTTACTAGGCATAAAAGTACACAATATAAAACAATCGTGATTGTATCATGCTGCTTTGTCGTAATTTGATTTGAAATACCAAAATATTATTAAATCAAATGGATAAATGCGATTATGGAATTATTGATTAAATGCTTAAATTGAATTATTAATTAAATGTGAAATGATGATTAGCATATAAGGATAAGGCATTGCTTTTTTTTTCAATGAGTAAAGCAAATATTTTTTTTCACTGTTTCACATATGAGCAGTTTGGTAGAGACAATCATCAAATCATAACTTTAGGCATTATATACAATGTCAAGGCATTCTGAACGAGATTCTGAACTTTCCCAATAACATATATATTACTGATATTTTATATACTGTATATTTTAAATAATTAATAAATTTTATAAATAATAGTTTATAAATAAGTATTGCATATATTTCAATTCTTATTAAACTAATGAATTGAATAGATAAATATTTCTTCAATTTTCTATTAGAGATATTTTATTTACAAATGTTTTGGAAATTCATCAACAGGTTTTTTATGCCGATCATTTGTATCAGCTTCAACGTTTTAATAAAAATAAAAAAATTAGTTTTGTTAATTTTCATTTAATTTTTGATTCTTACCAAAACATTTATTTTCTTTTCTTACCAAAACAAAAATTCATAGAAAATTGTGTTAAAAAAAGCACTTATGGCTTTCATTACTTTATGCCTAAAAATATTAAAAGAACTGTTATCATCGTACTTGCTTTACCTAGCAATTTAACCATAGAAAATATTTATTCATTTATAGTTTAGCTATTGTATTGTACGAATAGCTAAAATATTTTCCAAAATGATATTCTAAATCAATATAAATAAGATAATTTATAATTATTGGAATAAAATAACCTATTTAATACATTTATGTCTCATTCACTCATTCATCTCCATAAACAGATTATCTCCATAAATAGATTATAAGTAGATTATAATATATAATAATATAAATAGATTATAATATATACAATTACGAGTAAGCAAGTGATTAGAAATTAAAACATAAAAAAAATCAGAAAATGGATTTAATTGATTTAACAAATGAAACATTTATATGTTATAAACGTTACTTTATCTGTATTACTTAATTTTAAAGTTTATTCTCAGAAATCTTTGTATTTATATTTGTTTGATCAATTCAAGAAAATACAAATTTAATGTAAGTTCTAAAATCAAAAAAAAAAAAGTCTAAAGCAAGAAAACGGCACTTTTTTTAAAAAGAAAAGTTTGGCTTTAATGAGCAATATTCTTCTGTTTCTATAAACTTTAATGAATTTCCTACAAAATCGTTTTTGAAGAGTATTCGGTTATAGTGAGCAAATATTCTGATCCTTTCGCGCTTATCATAAGTGATTTTGACTGCAAAAACCTAGTGGAAGAGAGAAAAAAATTTTGCAGAAATAAATTTAGCTTCCAATCCAAACTTTCCTCAAAGCAAAACAGGTTTGGCAACAAAAGAAAAAGAAAGTAAAACAAGTAAATTGCAAAGCTTAGGAGTTTAGGAAAAAGGTCATTTGGTCTTCTCCCATAAACCTTATATTTGACTGGAAGGTCAGGCAACACAGTTTCCCACCCTTTCTCCCTTACACCAATTCTCACTTAGCACGACAAAAAGTTCCACTTTGCCGAGAGAGGCCTCTAAAGTAAGAAATAGTCCCACATAACTACAAATAATTTTTGGCAACAGCATACATTTTATTCCTCCAAAAACAAGCTAAAAAATAATCTTTTACTAAACAAATCTTTTCCAAATTGTTAAAAAAAATTTACATTTTTATTTGCATATAGAATAAAATATACAATATGATAAAATTATAATTTATATACCTTTGCATCTTTTAAAAGGCAGTGTTCCAAATCTTTTTCAATTGGATCATCACTAAACAAAGCAAAGCCAGAATATTCACAATCCCGAATGCCAACTTCTCGATTGACAGTTTCAATGAATTCATGAACAGTAGTAGAACCATCAAATCCAAAGACCTAAAAATAAAAATTTGTTAAAAAATTTGGTTAAAAGAAAAACCACATTCCAATCCACAATCCTTTAACTTTTACATTTATTTTGGCTTCAGTATGAAAAATCTGTTTCTGCACTATATATATAAAGTAGTATATTATAATTTAGTATACTATAATTTAGTATAAAGATCAAATAATAAGATGTCTTCAGTTTTTATATCATTTGCTTTTCTCTAGTTACAATTTCAAGGATAGTAAGCAGCTATTTTTCTATAAAAAAAAAAAGTGACTTTAGTGACCATTTTTTAAAAAAATAATGACCATTTTTAACAAAAAAAGGACCATTAGCGCAATAGGAAGTGCATTAGAAAGGAAAAAACACTTTCGAATGCAATAACATATGAAGAAAAATGACACTTTCTTACACAATAATACTAAAATAAGAAAGAGAGTTACAATTTACCTTAAGTAAAGATATCTTTAGTATTTGTTTATAAAAATAACCCAGGATACTGTGCCTCATTTCATTTTAGTAAATTGTTTTAACCATCAAACCCATGCTTTGATGAAATTCAATGATTATGGTTAGATGAAAGGATAAAAAATCTGATGTGGACTTTTGTCCATTTTGACATATAAAATAGATGGAATTAAAAAATGACTAAATAACCGTATATTTCTATTTCGGAAAAAGAGATATACATACATTTGTTATATAATAAAGCACCAAATTTCAACTTGCCATGTACTTAGATGTCAACAGAAGTCAACTAGATGACCAGGCTATAAAAGCTATTTGGTAGGTAATTGTGATAGGTTTATTTTTATGCCTTCAAAAATTAAATGAAAAAGAGAGTAAATGTTGTTTTCAATGAAAAGTGAATCGGCCCTACTTCCCAACTCGTAGAAGCAACATTTTATACTGGCCCATCATGCGGTATGGAGTTAAAATTTTGGTACTCCTGATGAAGCGGACACACACGAGGCTGATGACTTATGGACAAGTTCAAGCAATATTTCAATATTAAATTAACGATGTGGAGTTTTTTTTGGGCTGCAAGTTGAATGTTTTTAAAAAAAGGCTCAGTCCTTGTACACCAAAAAGCTTTACAAGAAAAATATTGGAGGTATTTGGAGATGCTAAAATATCACACATCCCAGTTATTAAGTAGAGTCTTACAGTCAACTATGGTGAACCAAATGATATTGCATAATCAAGATCAAGGAGGCAGTGAGATTCCATATCGAATTGATCAGAAGTTGGCAGTTTGCTTTATTTGGTGATAGGGACTCATCCAAATATTGACTACATAGTGAGTTTGGTGTCTCGTAAGTTGATTAGGAGACTGATTAGGAAATTGTACAAATAACATTTATTCTGATGTTGTTTAGCGATGTATATAACAGCTGTCTAGAAACACGCAGGTCTCAAACAGGTGTTATTTGAGTTGCACTTACCATATTGGTCTAAGGTAAGTGCAATTACGTAACAAAGCAAGCTACAGGAAGCTATATCCAATTCAACAACAGAGGAGTCATTGCAGCAGATGCCACAAAAAAATTATACAACTGAAAGGCTTGTTAAATGACATAACTGATATTATCTCATTGCAGATTCTGCAGATTGATAATCAGAGCACCATCAAGTACATTAAAAATCCTATGTTTAATGCACAAACAAAGCACATCGACCCAAGATATACGTTTGTCCAAAATGAGTTCTCAAAATGACATTTTCAATCAGGCTATGTCAGAATTGACGATATTGCAGAGACATTTTGACAAAAGCACTTGCATCACTGCAGTTTCATTCTTAAGTGAGTTTGATTGATGTAAAACAATCTGTATAAGTAATATTTTAACTCATAGATTGAGCATTTTCATGCTTAAAAGAGGCTGTTAAAAATCGAGAATTCAATTAACGTTACTTATTGTGAGTGACAGTTTTGGTATCAAGCTTTATTATGCTTTATGTATCTGGTAACACCCCTTTTGTTTCATTTTAATTTTTGTTTTGAAAACAGTAAGACATTCTTTTTCTTTCATTTGATTATTAAAATCCTAAATTCAATTATTCATAACTCTGTTTCATTGATTTTGTAATAATGCCTTTTAGTGACCTCCTGTCACCACTGCAATTTTGATTATAAAAATGATAATAAGCAATGTTTGTAAATTAAATTTAAGAAATTGAAACATTATTATACTGCTATGTTTAAAAATTATAAAAAAATACTTAACTTTAAAATAGTTTGAAAGAATTTTTACTAATTCTAAAATAAAACTGGGCATAAAAGAATAAGTTACAAAAGAAAAAATTATACAATGAAAATAATGCAATGAGAAAATTAGGCATTAGAAATAAAATATAATAAAAATTAATTAAGAACAAATAATTTGCATTAATGAAAATTATTCTTATTTATATGAACATTAACATTTACATGTAATTAAAAACATTTTCAATTGATATAAAAGTGGCAACTCCTTCCATCATCTGTTGCTTAATCAATAAAATTATATTATAGCTATTTTAATTTTTTGACTAAATTCAATTCACTTTAATTTCTTGACTGATACTGATAAGCAATTTCAATCACTTGAGTACATATAACTAACCTGGTAAGTTCCATTTAAAAAATGTACAGGTATACTATGTGGTAATGAATGATGATAAGGATTCTTCATAAAAATACTGAGAACTTCCATTCTGGAAGGCTTACATTCTCTTCCTCCATTAGCCAATGTTCTTTCTAAAGCACGTTGACAAAAGATTGCATATTTACCAGCTTCAAACCTATAGAAAATATTTCAAAATTGAAGTTCATTTAAAATAAATTTCTTAGGTAGTCTAAAACATCCATTCAAATAGTTTAAAAAAAAGAATAAAAACTGTTTAATTTAATAGTCAATTTAAAAATATAATTCAAAATAGTTTTAAAAATATAATTCAAAATAGTTTTAAGTCCCTTAGAAAATTCTAGTTAACTACTTCAGTACTAATTCTGTTAGGCAAAATTAATAACTTATTGATAAAATCACTAAAAGTTTTTACATACCTAATGTTAGGATAAATTTATTTTTTTTGTTTTTTTGCAAATTTTAAAATATTTAAAAGTATGCTTTAATTTAAATAAAATGCAAATTGTTTACATGTACAACTTCAGATTCAAAATATTTTTTCGTTTACCCTTATTACTATTACATAAGTTAGAGATAGTTTTAAATTAGAATTTTAGAAAAATTTTATATTTTAGTTTAGTGTATGAGCAATGAATATATAAAGAAATAATGAGTAACTTATATAATTGCCTAATTTTTCTTTTTCATATTCTATGCCTGTTCTTTTTATGAAGTTCATTGTTAATAAATAGCCATAAAACCCATACATTAAAAAAAGGATATTAAATAATTTGACTTTCAAGGTAAAATGAAGAGAGTAAAGCTATATTAAACCTAAATTAGTGATGAACTCATGAACATGAACTAATGATTTGCTTTAAATTATTTAAAAAAAAATTACTTTGTGTTAGCATTTCTTTGCAGGTGAATTCTTAAATACCACAATGTTCGATTTTTGGGCAGAAACAAGGATACAGCTAATGATAAAAGTTGCCAGGCTTGAACAAATACAAAAGGAGCTGGATTAAATTTGCTTTCAGATGGAATAGGTTTCTCTGTGTTTCCTGTGGACACCGATGTTCCTTTTTCTGTAGATGATGTGTCACACATAAAAAGAGATTGAGTGGCACAAATAATAAGTTGCTGGAATGGAAAAAAAATGTTTTATTTAAACTTCTTCGGTGCAGATAAAAAAATTCAATTATACCAATGAAAAAGCTATAGATCTACGCAAATTCAGTTAAACATAAAAAATAAGCATATAATAGAACAATTAACTTTCAATTATCAATTACAAAATTAGCTCAGGGGGGAACTTCAGATTTTTAGTAATAGAAACCATCTTTTCTCTGTTATTAATAGTAGAAAGAAGTTTTAAAATTTAGGGGTTGATACAATGCAAAACATAAGCTTAAGTATATGAAAATTAATAATTAAATAATGAATTTGAAATTACGAAAATGTCTTCAAAATAATTTAATTTACCAGATGTTATGCATGGTATTTTGGAGACTACTTGATTACAAAATGCATTCTTATTTATGTAATGTATATTTATTTGAATTTAAAATTGGGTCATTAGATCTAAATCTATAAAACGAAATCTTCATCTGAAGACCTCTTTTGAGCATTGAGTTTTGAAACCAACATCTGCATTTTTGCTGCATTTGTAGAACTTTTATTTTGCATGAAAATATTAGCAAAGTAATATGATCCACAATACTATGGTTTTCTTAAGCTGTTTCATATATTTCTAAAGAAATATTTTTCCTTCAAAATTCTATGCTTAGCAAAACATTATTTGATTTGTGTCATATTTAGAATAATTACACTATCATTACAATTAGTTTACATATTTAGCAAAAGGGTGAAGTGCTTTTGTTATTATTATGATTAAAGTTCTATATGATTAAGCTACAGTTTCTAAATAGCTTGCCATAAAATAGTTCTGTCATATATTCTTATTAAATTAATTGTGAAATCAAAAGTTGCACTTCGAAAATCTTATTTTTAATTTTCATATTAAAATTCAAGGTTATTAGAATTGAAGGATGTATGAAATACCTGAACTCCACTTTTGTGATGACAATGGCGAGAAGTTTGTTTTATTAACTGACAGAACAACTCATTTTGCAATTCTTGATAAATGAGACAATGTTGTAAAGAATTTTGAGCTAAAGCAACATGATATTCAATCCCTGATGTATCCATAGGTACAGATATAAATAATTGGATGGACTGAAATAGAAATGAGTGAATTAAAACAAGATGGAAATTTTCATGTTAAAAAGCAGATTTTCAAAGCATGGGTGGTAATGTGAGAGCAAATAATGGTGAAACATTTATAATTAAAGTAGAATTTTTTAAGTTATATTTACAATTTTATATTTCAGGTCTTTTAAGTGTGTACTTAAATTATAAGTATGCTATAGCAGATAAAAGTGGGTTATATAATTTTTTTTTTTAAATTATTTGATTGATTTGTTTTGTTTACATTCTCTTAAATGTCTACTTTGTTTTCTTGACATAAATTGTTAGAATAAATTCTCATACATGTTTAAAAAGAAATTATCTTTTTTTATATATATATCATATCTGTACTTATTCAGTTATTTGCTTTATATACAAATCTTTCAAAAACATAAATATGAATTAAATTTCAATGGATATCAACTTCTAATAATACTTTTCTAAGGTAACAAATACCACTTTTTGAGTACTTTCCAGGACAAAAAATATTAAATTTCAACGTGTGTAATGCATAAGCAAAATGCTCCTCAAAATAAAACAATTAAATTATATTTAATATGTTTAACTTCTTCAAACCATAAAGTAAGTTCTAAATTTCGTTGTTAAATAAAATTTGTCGTCATAAATTATAAATTGTATGAGAAAATTGCACTGATTTTAATTTTTGAACAAATAAGTTAGTTCAAATGAGTGAAAATAAGAAAGCCTCCAATTCGTGAAAAAGATACTAAAAATAAGCAGTAAAATCAGCTTGAAAAAGAATTTTCTAAATGGGAATTTTTGTAATATTCAAACATTTTTTTTAAAAAAATTCCTTATCAGTACTGAATTCTGTAAAGTTCCAAACGGTCAGTAGTAGTTGGCACATCCAAATTTGACAACAATAATATGTTATATTAAGACTTTTATATTCAGAGATTGCTTAACTTACTTTAAATAATTTAACTGCTTCCATTTGAAGTTGTTCAGAAGGAAGAGTAGTTAGAGGTTGAGATAATGAATCTTTAGTATAAAGAAGAAGAGGATGTTTCCATATAGGTGAGCCTGAAACAATAAGTTGTTAAGAAGAGAAAAACATTTTATTTGCAATTTATCTAAGTGAAAATTTCTAATATTCACAAAATTGAGTTCAAGGAAAGGACTAATTTTGTTAATGTAAGAAAAATATTATTGATAATCAAACTAAACAAGGAGTAGCGCTTTCTTGAAAATAAGACACAAACATGGGGATGAATAATTAAGAATTCTCTTCTTGGTCTTATACAAAGATTAAGATAATGATTAACAGTTCACAAAATTTAAATTTAATAAATTTCATATACTAAACAATAAATATTTTTAACAAACTTGTTATTTATTATCATAATAACTCTATATATATTAGCATTAAAATATTTCATTTAATATTTTAAGTAGATCATTCTTTAACAATTAAATTAACTAAATGTACTGAAAAAGTAACAGTGGATAAATGATATGAGTTGGAAATAATTTTTTTCATAAAGAGAAGTACAGTGGTAATTCAAACTAAAATTACCTTATAAATATGTATGATGATAGTTTACAATTTAAGGAATTAGCTATATTAACAGAATACATAAATGTCAAGAAAAATATAAAAAGCAAATCAAAAACTGTTAGCTTACTTTCATCACCATCAACTTCCATCAGTTTGGCAAAAAGTTGTTCAGTTTGAGTACCTGCTAAATTATGACCCGATGAGACTACAGTCAAGTTATACAACCAAGAATCCTATAAATCATAAATTGCTATTTTAAAAAATAATTTGCCTTGGGAAAAATGTCAAATAATGAGAAATTGAAAAGAAATTTATTTAAAAACTGCAAACATTAAGTGCAAAGTAGTCTAATTTTAATGTAATTCTTAATGGTTCAAATAGCATAATTAGAAAAAATGAAATAATTTGTTGAATTTTCATAACAGATTTAAAAACCATTTTAGGCAAAATAAATGCCATGTGTAAAAGCTTAAGAATTTTCGATCTGCAATCAATATTTTCTCTAGTTAATGTAATAGTTAAGTATTTATGTAAATAATAGAAAAATTGGAAAGAAAGCTTTCAGAAAATATACAAATTGAAAAGATCTTATATTAAATACTTTTTCAAGAAATCATTCCATATATTTTTCTTATAAAGTTAACATTTTGCTATGTTTAAACATTAACCCAAAATGTTAAATGAATTCGTCAGAAATTTGCTATTTTTTTAAAACTCCTTTTCAAAGTTTGAAATTTATTGTGTTCATAAAAAGTTTGAGTAAGTATATGTAATGTAAGTTAATAATTTGGTTTCATTTTCATTTAAACAAATTATCAATGTCAAAGCTCATTAAAAAATAACGACCTTTCAATCATTTATATGAATTTTGCTTACTGAAATAAAATATAACAACTTCGTCATTGCATGACTATAGGAAATATATTTTCTAGTGTAGACTTTACCCACCTACATATTTAACTTTGAAATTACGATGAAGAAAAAAAATCTGCTTTTCTGTCAGTAAAAAACAGACATCTACTGGTTATACAACATTAGTGACAAGTAGAATTTCAATGAGGTTAAATTTTCTTGGGGGTCGCACAGTTGTAATTTTTTAAGCAAAGGAAACGACTGCCAATATGAGATTAGCTCCTAATTTATGACATATAATACATTAAATATATTATACATAAGTATATTATATACATAATATATTAAGTATATTGATAATTTAAGCTATATAATATAAGGTATGCTATAAGAAATAGTGCTTAGAAGTTATCAAAAGATATATTTATTTATTATTGATAACACACATTAGCACACATAATAATTTCTTTTACTAAATTAATGTATACCCTCTCCTCAAAATTTATTTAGACCTTTCCTGCATATTCTTTTGCCTTGGGACCTCACAAATATTTTTCACACTAGTAATCTATTCCCTATCATGATTAAATCACTAATTATACCCTTTTTTAATCAGATTTATTCTATTCCTTATTCATATTCATGACATATAATTAACTTCACATTCTGGTATAAAAACTATTATTCCTTATGACAAATAAGGAACAATAAAGAGCAAGCAAATAATGAGGAGAGTAAGGAACAATAGAATATAAAGGAACAATAAAATATAATTACTGACAAATTTTTGAATCCATAAATATTTCTACTTTTTTTGTAGCTTAGAAATAAAAATTAAATTTCCAACAAGTGTGAATTAGAGGGCTGACTAATACACTTGATAAGTGAAAAATCTCCCTATTTTGAATAAAAAATAAGGTGCTCATTGGTACAACAATCAAATTTCCCACTTGAAAATAAGGTACATATTAATAATTGCCGTAATGAAAAAAAAACAAATTTAAAACTTTCTCCCAGTTTAACTATAAAAACAATGAAAGCATACAAACTCAACCACTTCTAAAAGGAACAAAAATAACCACATAAACTACATTTATTAAAAGTTGCTTTAATAAGCCACATGCAATAACTTTTTTTAAATTAAATATATGCAAATACTACTATTCAAAGTGTTAAAAAATATCAAGCTAAAGAGACAAATGCCTTAAAAATTCATTCAAAAATATTTTTGCTTAAAAAGATAGCAATTAGGTTTTTAAAAACATTGACTGCTAAATAAGCTGAAGAAATGAATACCAAAGACACATGTTATTACCATTTCCTGCTTATTATCCATAAGGAGGTAAGTGGGTCCTTGATGATTAGGAAATATTCCTATGGTACACTCAGATTTTGTGATTTTATTGTGATCATGATCTTCATCATCACTGTCAGAAACATGTGAGACTTCCTCTACTCTAGCATCTCGCATGTTTATTTGACCAAGAGGATTCTAAAATAAAATGAATGGAAATATTAATTTATTAAAACTTATTTAATTTTAATTCATTTATTTTTTAATCTGCATAAAATAACTCTTAGCTAAATATGCCAAACAAATAACAAGTTTTAATTTTCATTTCCATTTACACTTCAAAAGCATCTGGCCTATTTAACAGTCATCTGATACATTATTTTTAAGATTTTCTAGTTTTCATAACAATAATTGCCCACTGTTTAAACTTCTGTTTAAATATGATCCCTGTTTAAACTTCTAGCACCCTAGAAGACTAAAAACTGACACACTGAAAAATTTCAATTATTATCTTTGTGATATTAACACTTAAAGAGGTTCAAGCTTATAGATTTCCATAATTCTAGGCTAACAAAACAATTCATGCAAATTAGCTTTAATTGCTACAAGATAATTCAAATGTGTTGTGTAAACAACTAGCACTATCTTACCTCAAAGGCAAACTCTAATCCATGATCGAAGATTAAAGATCAATCAGATTTGAAATTGTCTTAATTTCTTATAAATTCCTATAGTTAAAATAAATTTCCTTCATTCTTCAATGTAAGTCTGTAGAATTGTACAGGACTGACATGAATCTTCAGAGTACAGTAATGCATAAGCCTAATGCAATAAAAATGATCTTAAAAGAAACAAGTGTACTATAAATATCTGTTTTAGTTAGTTATGGTGTTCTAGCAAACAATCATTTTATGAATATGGTATTGAGATGCAAATTACCATTTCTACAGGTCTATATTCAGTGTATTTTACAAACAACTTGATACCTAGATATTACATCCTTTTTTAAGTATAAATCATCTTTTATCTGTTTAAATTTTAATTTAAATAATTTTTAAATAATTTAATTTTTAGTATTATTTTTCAACAAAATTTTGAGGAAAAAAAAGCTTTTGTGAAGGTTGAGAATAATAAATATGAGGAAAAAATAGCATTATGAAGCAAAATTAGAGACTTCTTAATGTTTGTATCATGAAAAAAAGATTTTAATAAGTAGGGGCACTCAGTGTATCAGCATTCAATTGTGCTATGTTCTTGAAAGAAAGTTGAAGGGTCCAAAATTTTGAATTAAGTTTAGAAGATTAGTGTTATAAGAGTTTGATCAAAACAGTTTCAACAGCATAATAAAACACTTTTATTGGCAGACATAAAGATTTGTTTAACTCACACAATCATTTGGAGTTTTAAAGTACAGAAACATTCGTCCAATAAGAACACACCAACTGCGTCTCGCATGACCATGCTTAACCTAAAAAATAAAAACAAAATTAATAAAAAATTATGATTTTTTATCAAAAAAATATTGGAACATGCCTTAAAAAATAAAGTTTTATTCATCCACAAAACATCATTTTTAAGTTATTAGTAAAAACTAAATAAATTTTTTTAAAGTAATATAATTTAAAATATAACTTTAAATTATAATTTTAAAAAAATTACAAATTTGTAATGAAAATCTTGCAATCAATGCAATCTTGTTAATTTATAAATCAAAATAAATTCCAGGTTAAACCTAGTTACTTTGCTATAAACACACCAATTCTTCACTTTGCTAATTGATCAGAAATATTTTTTTTGACTAACTGTTTTAATTTGTTCTAGCTTAATTCTTTTACAGATTTATCCAAAGTGTAGATGAAAGTTTTAAGTTACATTTTTCCGTATTCACTGTTGACACTGACCTAAGACCCAGTTTTGAAGACCCAGTTTGGAAATATTGTCCACAAGTTGAAAAATGATTTTCCCATTATTTTTTGACTGTCCGTTTTTTAACTGTGCGTTATTGAACCTGCTGTTTTCTTACACTCTGGTGGAAGATTTATAGCCTTATTAACAGTGTATGTTTTCAATTTTCATAGCTATTTTTAAATTTTTGTACTGAAGGAATAGATTGTATTGATTGATTAAATTCTATTCACTTTTTTACTGCTTCATTTTTTAAACTGACTTGTACTGATAAGCTAAAGGGTCTGAGTTTTATTACGTATTTATAATAAAAAACATATATTATATTAATATTTCAATTGAACTCACACAGCCACACACAAACTTAGAAATATTACATAGCAATATTCAATTAGAAATACTTTTATTTTGCACAATGATCAAGAGGATTATATATTCTTCACGTTTTTAATCTTTTTTCTTCATATTATGGATACCTTAAACCATTGAGAAGATTTTCTTTAACACTTTAAATGAAATTGTATAATATAAAAATCACAGCTCAGATTAATATAAATTAACACATTCGAATTATCCAGAGGGAGTTATAAACAGCTTTTATTGTGCTGCCTTCCCTGCAGATGATAGAGAGAAAATCACCATCAGGAATATGGTGAATATGATATTTTCTTTTTCAAAGGCAAATGACATAATCAAAGGAAATACTCCCAAAAATTCCAACATTTAAAAAAAAATCATATATTAAAAATTTAATTATTTAAATAGTTGCAAAGGGAAATATATCAGTTGTAATACACTAGATTTCATTAATTAGCCAGGCCCAATATTAAAAAAAGATGTCAGCTAAAGAGGAGCAGTTTAAATTTGTATTATAGTTTTAAGCAATTAATCTCTCTTTTATGATTCTATTTCTTCCAAATGTTCAACAGCTTATTTTATGATTATAAAATTTTAGATTTGTGTTGATTATATAATATTTATTTCAAAATAATTTATAATATATTATTAATAAAGTATATATGTTTTTTATTTTTATATTATTACTAGTACTATGCTACAAATAGGAAAATTTTAAAATATGATTCGTTATCTTCATATCTATATATTGCAGATTATTTTGCCTGTTAATCTAAATAAACTATTTTTTATTTACTGGGCAAGATCTATCATCTCACTAATTAACTTATATTAATCATATAATAAATTATTTTCTTTGTTTTTAAACGATATATTTATTTCAAGCATCGTTTGCATTTCTACTTCTATTTTTTCTTCAGAAAAATAAATAAATGTTTGGTAAATAATTAAAGATCTTATTTCCTAAAATTACAATTAGACAATTCATTTGAAAAAAAAGCTTTACTAATGTGCTACCACAGTCTGTATTATACATGATGTTTATTTCTCATAGAAAAATTATTTAAGTGCAGCAACAACTGCTAAGAGTTATTTGGGAAATTAAGAAGATATTAACGCAGGAAAATTTTAATTTTGTTTATAAGCAATTATTTGATATAAATTAATTACAATTACATTTCGTGATGAACTGACCCTATTGAACATAAAACAAAAGCAAACCGAATATCTAAAATTTTATTTTTGAAAATATAAATAAATAAAAATTTGCATACTGCACATCCGCAGTTACTAACTTGAGGACATCATCAGGTTAAAGTTAGTTAACTCTGGGTCTAAGTGTCATGCATGATGAGTTGAAATTTTGGTATCTAACCTGGTGTTGCTCTCGTAACCTGTTGTGATCTGTGACTAAGGGTTACTTTGTATCTTGAATTTGGGTGTTATTACCTTCCTCCATTGAAATCTGCAGTCTTATAGTACTTTCCAGCTTCTAAGTAACTTCTTATATGTATTATTAAATAGAAATATTTCCATTACTTAAAGAAACTCTCACAAAAATGTGCTTTTTGTGCAAACAATTTTATAGTTATGAGTCAAAAATAACCTTTTGGAATTATTTACACTCTTCTTGACAGCTTTACTTTATTACAAAATATCCCCTTGTTATTTGATGGAAAATAAAATTAGATTTATGACAGATAAAAGCTAAAACAAATTCTCTAAAACTTATAATAAATGAAGAAACAAATATCTTAAGAAGATTCTAAATAACATTTTAAAGATTTTTATGAAAAATTTTAGAAAATATAACACTAAGTTAACTGTAAACAAAACATTCTCTTTTAAAAATCATACTAGTGACTTGGTAATAAAAAATTTCTACAAAAAACCATACTATTGGCTTGGTAAAAAATATTAAGTTTTAATTCATACAGCTGACCCTAAAATTTTGTTAATGTAATACTTGGCCATATTTTACGTTGATACTTATCTCTGCTAAGCTCTTTAAATATCTTGCATATAAATGTGACCTGAGTAAGGTAGCCCATATCAAATTTTTAATAAAATTAACTTACCTTAGTCAACCAGCCTTCAATAGTAGGCTTATCATCTTTAGTCAATAATAGCTTAGTGGCATTTTGGCGCAACACATTCTGTAGTACTAAAAAAATAGAAATAATTTTATTAGAATCTCAAAATAAATGAATAAAAGGCAAAATTTGTGCTATATTTGTAATTTTTTTTGCATCTGAAATTTTCCTCCTCTCATTCTGTGTTACCACATTGAAGTAGGTTCTTGATAATTGAATTGAAAGATTATGTTTGTTTTTGTGGTTAGATTTGTGCTCATTCTCATCATTTAGATTTATTTTCATACATAGCAGCTCAAAAATTATATTACCTACATGCCAGTGACATAGAAAAACTTTTATCAGATTTGTATTTTTTACTCTTGCATGTGCAGCTGAGCAAGTAAATATTTAATGATCATGAATCACAATGAATTATCTTCGTAACCACAGTAATCGCCAATACTGATTTTTGCATTAAAAGGAGTTCATGTAATAGCAGGCTAGTACAGTAAATATGTAGAATTAAAACAATTAACTTGGGCGAGTTTAAACTCTAGATCTTACATTTGTAATTCATATTGCAGCAACATGAATTACTAATATAGCACAGTAATCAAATCATGTAGTCATTGAAAAATTTTTATAAAATAATGAAAAAGATAATTGATTTTGAAGCTGGTATTTTTAAACTAGTTTCAACGATGGATATACTCACACAATCTCCATTAATCAAATAAAATATTTTATTCAAAATTAACTTTTGTAGAAATATGTAAAGAATAAAAATTTGAGGTAAAACTATAAGATATCGAGGTATGATTTCACCTATTGAATTCTAAATATCTGACAGAAACATTTTGAATTTCAATTAAAAGCAATAAAAGCAGCAAACAATAAATAACAGCAATAAAAACAGTAAACAATAAATAACAGCAATAAAAACAGTAAACAATAAATAACAGCAATTCAATACAAAGATTTTCCTTTAAATTTAAAGAATCTTGTATTTAAGCATAAATTAGTTGTAATTAGTACAAAATATTTATATAAATACATCCTTGACAATGAAACTATTGCATTATTTTTAAAAAATTAATTTTTTTAATACCTTTTATCCACTCTTCCATCATATTTATAGAGTCAGCTGTTAGATAGTATACTCTTTTTCCAGTTGAAATCTATTAAAATATGATTTTAAACTTAACTTTCATAAGAAAATTTTGCAATACCGTAATTTTGCAGAGATATGCCACGATGTTATTAATTTAAAACATGAAAATTTGGCAGGAAGATTAATCTAATGAGACACTACATATGATGGTACTTATTTTTTCCTACTTTAAAAATTGCATTTTTGAGGCTGGTGCTTTTTATAAATTTTATTATGTCTAATGTTACTAAAAAATGGTCAATGGACGTGGAATTATTCCCCCATGGTCGTTCGCATCCTTTCTGGGAATCACTTTCGGCAAGAAAACCATGTCTCTTTCCTTTCTGTCAGGCAGATGCAAACAGCTATTGAGTATAGGAAACGAGCATTAAGTGGAGAAGCAAAAATCAGAAAGGAATGAATAAAGAAAATCACGGTGGTGCCGGTGATGATGTTGGCCATAAAGCAAAAGTTTGCTTTCCCCGTTTTGTCTATGAAATCTGTTTTTTCCACTAGTCATGGTTTTTGTCAGTAAGCTTAGGTATTTTGTGTATATTAATACATTTTCAATGGTTTTTATTTACTTATTTAAATTATTTATATCTATGCATATTTAGAAGTAATGTGTTAAGTCTGTAATCAAAACCTTTGTCAGTATAGTAAAATTCAGTACAGCATATCTGATGAAAAGCTTTTTTATTTTAGTCTATTTTTGCAGGTTGGACATACATAACAGGGTGGCCCATCTCAGCGAAATTACGTTATTTGTCAAGTTTAAGTTTAAAACATAATCAAAAGCACTAAGAACAATGTGCAAAAATTAAACATGTCCTACTTCAAATGTAGCAGCATCATAAGCTCGATTAACACGGCAAACATCATCCAGAACTATTTGACCTTGAGGCTTTCTATTTACATCAGTCTGTAAAATATAGATTATGGTACAACAGTAATTAGTTACGTATATTGAGCTAAAAAAAAATTAGGTATAAAAAAATAGTTAGGCTACGTCCCACAACATAAATAAAAGCAAAAAGAATTCATTAGAAAGTTACAACCTATTAAAATAGATTTTTGAATTTGAAATATGATAATAAACTAAACAGTACCTGAGATTTATAATAACTGAGAGTCCCATTGCGCAACACAAACCATCTTCGACGCCAAGTTTTAAATTTTCCTCCAAGTTTAGTTAGAAAACCACACTTTTCAAGAGTTTCCTAATAAGAGAAAATTAGATTGTTTCACATATGAGACACAAACTAAACAACAGAAATGGTAGGAAGTATTGGATCATTTAGTACCTTTTTTATTGAATCATCACAGTTAATAATTTTGCGGTAAAATGTTGGAGTATTATTTAGACTAGGACGGTTGTCTGTCATGCTAATTTCATCAATGGATACAGCATCAGGAGGAACAGCATAATCATCAGATAAAATAGATTCACTAGATAACTCTAAAAATAATGGTTAAATTAGTGTCTAAATTTTTAAACAATTCTCCATATAGTATGTACACAAAAAATAAAGTACAGTTTCTCCAAGAGAAATTTTGATTTGAGCTTAAAACAATGCTTTTAAAAAATTAATGAAATTTTATTTACGTTATAAAGAAATTAACTAGATTTTTCGGAGAAAAAATTTGAAATTCATGCAATTTGCAAGCATAAATTTGAGAGACAGGAATATAAATGATAAAGTTTAAAATCTTTTGTTTATAGCATTTCTAATAAATAAGATTTATATAAGAACAGCAATGGTACAGTAGTTATGACACTGAGCTGTCATTGTGAAAGACTGTGTTTCGTTTCTCCATGGCCTTTATCACGTCGTTAAAGCTGACTCAGCTTCAGATTAATGGGTACCAGCTTGCTGTAGAAATAATAGCAGCTTGTTCACAATGGTAAACAAACTGTCACAATTATGCCATTACTCACATAATTGTGGAGCCTTATTCTCCATGACCCCTTTACCAAAAGTAGGCTGTTGAAGGAATACGTTCTTTTTTTAAAAATATGTAAAAAATATATATAAAACAATTGATACAAATTGTCATTTTTTTTACAAAAATTGTCAACTGGTATATTATAAATTAATTGTAAAATAAATAATGTGTTCACAATCATTTTATGCTTTAATTTTGTGCGAAACGAGATAGTTTATTTTTTAAATCTATTTTTTTTAAAATTATTTTAATAGTTCTTAGCTGTTTATCATTTGATAGGTTAAAATTTTAGAAAATTAAAATTTGTAAAAAGAAACGAGATATGTTTGTGATTATTTTAATAGTATAATTTTGTGCAAAACAAAATTTATTTTATTTTATTTAATTATCATTAAAAATATTTAATTATTTTTGAAGTATCGTAAGGATATTTAGCTGTTTAATAAATTGATTTTATAATATTTAGATATTTCAAATCAAATTACGATAGATCAACATGGTGTGATCACAATTGTTCTATATGGTACAATTTTGCGTCAATTAAGACTCTTTTCGTCACTTTATTGTATTCTGTTAATTTAATTTAATTATATTTAGGTTCTTAATAACTTGGTTTACAAAAAATTCAAGTATTTCAAATTGGTATTTATTACTATAATGTGTTTATGATTGTGTTACATTTCAACTGCGTACAATTAATTATATATGGTACAATTTTGCTTACATTTAAAAATTTATGATTAAAATAATAGAAATATACATAGTTTTTAATTTTAAGTAAGATTGCATAGATTATTATAGTATATTTAATAATTATTTTAATGATTTTTAAAGGTCAAATAATTTATTTTGTAGATAACTTGTTTTTTTAAATCAGATCTGTTAACACCACAATCGATCATGCAGTTAAATTTTGAACGGTGTATTACACCTTTCTGATGAAAAACTTTTCCTTCTTAGTCAACTTTTAAAGGTGCGGCATACATCCCAGGGCAGTGTATCTCTGCAAAATTACAGTATTATAAGGGATTGAAAATTAATCTTGCAATATTAATAACAATATAAAACATTTGACACTTATAAAGAGGTTCATAATTTAAGGAAATATTCCAGTTTTTATAATGCAATAAATATTAGTTAAACAAAATAACTAAAATGGATACATAATTCAAATTCAAATTTACAATTACATCAATTATTAAATCAAAATTACATACAATACAAACTTGAAAGAAAGGAAATTTCTGTCATGTTTTATCGAATGAATTTAGATGTAGAACAGCGCAATATAATGTGTAGTTTTCAATCTCATTTTAAAATAGGAAATTAAAAAAAAAAATTTACGGAAATCTTTGTTTTAAAGATAAAAATATAGCTTCAGGCTTCAAAAAAATTCTAAAAGGAAAATGATATTAAACATGTTCAGTTTACATTACCTCTTTGTTTCATTGGAGAGGATGTAGTTGAATGGTATTTAGATACTGTGGAGGATGTTGGACATGGAGGAAGAGTAGAGTTCGACAACTTTCTACAATGCATAAATACTTTCTTATCGACTGGGCTGTGATCAACAGCATTTGCCCCAATTGATGTTGAAGATTCTGTGTCACCACTAGTAGTTTGAGATGAAGTTGTAATCATAGTTACCCTGGTGTCCTCATTATCTGAAGAATCAGAGGACTCCCCAGTAAATGGAACAGATCTAATTTGAGATGCTCGCTAAAATTAGAGTAATGTTTTCCTTAAAATATTGCTTTTACAAAGATAAAATATTGATAAATATTTTTGAGAATAAAAAAGTTTTTTAACTCCTAAAAATAAACTTATTAATTTGCATTTACAATTTTTTAGAACTTTCTGCAAACTTTGATCATGAGCTTTCAACATAAACAGTTTTAAAATAAACATTTTTTTCAGAGCTTTCGTCCCATACTGATAACAGTTTTATAATGCCAGTTTCTACAATATTATCATTTATTTGTCTAAAATTAGCTAATATCATCCCACAGTAGTATATAGGACTAATTTGTGATGATAATTGATAACAGAATCAGACAAATAACAGAAGCTTTGAAGGTATTGAAAACATGTTCGGGTCAAAACTTAAGCTGTGACTACAGCAAATGATATTGTAATTAGAGCTTACTACAAAATTTGTAACTATTAAAAACAATTCTTGGTCTAATTTAGAAAAGTAAATCAAAAGTATGTATAAAAAAGTGGCCCTGACAATGAAACAAGAAAAAGAACAGTATAGAAGAATAGAACTGTATCGAATAAAGCTTAGACCAAGAAAGGGATCAGATTTAATTTATAGATAAACCTTTTATACATAAAATACCTTTTTCTGCTAACTTTTAAATCATATAGAGAATCTGCACTTTTCATTTCAAGAATGTTCCCAATTCATCTTTTAGGAACTATACTTTTGGAACAGACAATTTAAGAAGTAACTTTATAATTATTTAAAAATTTTTGTGAATGTAAGTTTTTCCCAAGAGTTAAAAAAAAAAAAAAAGATTTATGAAGATTCAAATTGTTCAACTGTATTCAAACAATTTTTCAGTGTTCAGTAATTTGTTTATTCAATATATTAAATTAATTATTCATAATATTCTATTAGTATTCATGCTTTTTATAATAAATATATGGATATTAATGCACTTCTGATATTACTCTAAATTAGTAAATAATAATTATCTAACAGTAATGTATTACATGTAAATGAAAACGCATAAATATTTACTCTAGGTTTACAAAACTTAATGCAGTTATTAAAAATAACAACTAAAGTAATTGATATAATGACATGATTTTTGCTTGATTTCCTGGCATAAGGGATTTAAAAAAAACTTACTTTCTTTCATAATTTATTGTAGATCTTCCAAACCTCTGAAAGTTTTAAACCTTTTTGCTAAGTATGAAAAGTCTAATGCTCTAAAGTTACAAAATATTTCTTTAGACATTTCTTGACAAATTTTTTAAAAAAATGATCAAAAACTGAAAGTGTCTCTTCCTTTATTGTAGGGTAGTGTATATGCTCAAAGGAAACTTATATACAAAATGTAGAAATCTTTGCCTTAAATTAATATTCAGTAAGAAAAAAAATTTAATCTTCATGAACTTTGAATTTTTATAAACTCTTGGAAAAACTTATTCACAAATTTTTTTTTAATTATTAAACTACTTAAATGTGACTGTTAAAGTATAACTCAGTAAAATGAATAAAGGAGATTCTTAAAATGAAAAATGCAGATTCTATATATTTTAAAGCTTATTATGGTTTCAAAAAAAATTTCTTGCATTTTTTAGAAACTACGGTTGCTCTGTAAATGTTAACAGCTTTGTAAAACATTTTAGACAAGCTAATCAGATAACAATAAGAAAAACTGAAGGAGGAAAAAAAATTTTTTACTTAAAGAAAATTTTATATTTTCTTGTCAAGCATTAGAAAGATAACTTGGAACATACTGACTTTTTTTTTTTTTTTAAAAAAAAGACAATATATTATTTTGACTTCTTTAACTATTTCTTTATCTTCTATTCTATTATCTTCTTTAACATTTTTTAAGCACACATTATAGCAAAAGAAAAAATAACAATACATTCTTACCCCATTCACTGTAGCATATACAGGGATGCTAAGTTCTGTAAAAGCAGCATTAGAATTACTAGTATCAGTTGAACTTTTAGCTTGATTATTATTGGAAGTATCTAGAAAAAAAATAGAACAAGCATATTTAATAAAAAGATAATACAGATAAATACATATAAACATAGATTATGTAAAAATTTAAACAGTATAAAATAATAAGAACATTTTAGCAAGCTGTAGATCATCCAAATCTATTTGTGCCAATCCACTGCCTATACCACAACTGATCAGCTCCTCTTTCCGTCGAACCTGGTTTGCACTAGATAGTTACGTTACCAGTTGCAATGTATGATTAACATATATTTGTCTGGTTAACTATGGAGCAGCTTCCCTATCAAATATTTCCTTCAATATTTACGTGCGGCAGTAGATAAGGATGGTATCCACTGCATAAGAGAGACAGCATAAGTAAATGTAATGTGGAGAACCAATCAGATGGTTGTTCAAGCTCCTGATTGGAAATCTACTCAAGAAAAACCATAGTTTGAAGAACTATGGCTTTAAAAACTTTTATGAAAACGAAACTATGAAGTCTATCTTTGTTCGAAAATGCAAATTCTTTTGAACATGCATCGAAATTTGAGATTATGGAAAAAGTTCAGAATACGGCTGTTTATGGTTCATGGAGATGGCCTAAAATATACCAATTAATTATTATAGTAGAAATTATAGGTACAAAAGTGCGTTAACATCTTAATGCTAATTTCCTTTTTTGTTTTAAAATTTTATTTTCAAAAATTATAACATTCATTTATCCAAACATTATTCCAAGTGAAAATAATTTTTAATAAGGATTTATAGATTTTATATGACAAAAAACAAAATTATCTCTATAGAATAAGTCGAACAGTTTCTGAGTAATAAAATTTCAGTTATTTAAAACTACATAGTTGTAAACAGTGTAAAAATTTGTAAACCATACAATTAAAAATTTTGTGAACATTATTAAATAAATTTATAACAAATAAAATAAAATTAAAATCCATCCCTTACTGGAATTATCTTTAGACAAACGATTTTTTAATTTACGCAAAACTTTTTTGATGACCTTCAAGAGTTTTCAAAGTATTGTAAAATATGTCAAAAGAAAAATTCTCATTAAGAGACCCCAAGCTTCCACCTTTCTCCTGACTAAACTATTTGGGTTATATTTTCGAGAATGTGGCTACTCTCATATTTTGAAGGTCAAAATTAAATTCTTAAAAAAAATTTATTCTTATTCAGAAAAAGTTATACTTATGTGTCAAATTTCATAACTTAATATATTGTCTGCATTAATTAATAACATATTTGAAGCGATCCATTCAAATCATTAAGATTGACACTAAATTTGAGATTCAATCACTAGAACAAAAGTTAATCACGGCTATATTTTTTTTACGTTCTGTAAATAGTACGTTACTTTTCTATATATATATATATATATATATATATATATATATATTATACATTAATATTGTGAGTTCATAATACTTTACAATATCACATTTAGATTCAGGTAAATTTTTGAACAACATTGCTGTGAGAGTAACTTGAAATATAGCAATTTTAAATAATAAATTACTAGATATTGAGAAACAAACAGCAAAGAAACTAATGTTTTTTAAGAAATACATTTTTGTGCTTATACATGGTAGTTTATGAAACTAATACATATAGAATTTAATTGGAATAGATTTTGTAAAAGCCACAGAAAGGTTGGTTTTTTCACAGTATATTAGGTAGACTGGAAAGTAATGTCCTTTTGGCGTAATAAATATTCATCAGTCTTAATGCACCGAAATGACATTTTCTGGTCCACCTAATATAAGGATATTCAAATATATATAGTTTTGTTAGCAATATTTTACATAGTTTCAATACTCCCCTCATGACTGAATTGTTATTGAAAAATAGTAATTTAATTTTTGGCAAAGATGAAGACATCCTAGTTGCTATTTTTTTTAAAATAATCCTGAGATAAATTAAAAGTATGAAAAATTATTGTAAAGGCATGCTACTGTCAGAAAGGAGTACTTCTAGCACTTAGTAACATAGATAACTATAACGATTTGAATATGCAACTTTTAATATAAATTGATTCCAAATTCAGCACATTCTGGAATTCAATTTAATTTGCACTATTTTACATATCATCAGAAGTTAAAATTACATAAATTAGTTTGATAGAACATACCAGACAGAGGTGCCTTAAAGGTATCAATTGGTACATTTATTCCACTTAAGGCAACATCATAAATTCTGGACTCCTAAAAGAACATAAAGAATATTCAGATTATGATAATACTGTCCAAGTTTTTTGATAAAATATAATTGAGCCATCAATGTTAAAAAGTGTCCGCTATTTAAATCCAGTCATGATACATAGTTAAGAGAATAAATTAAATTCATAAAAATGCCATGCTTCATCAGTCTATAAAATTACATCCACATTATCCGAATACAAATCTATGTCACAGTCATGAAAGATATTAGTATACATATGTATTGGGAGTACAAATTAGTTCGGTCCGTTTTCAAAAGATGGTTCTGGCTGTAATGAATGTTTCATTGTGTCAGCTGGTTTTGGTGGTTTCAGAGAGGCTAGACACCAATCAATAATATTCAGTTTATATAGCTTTTAGTTTCATACAAAAACCCTGTTTTTTACTTTTTTGAATATGTCAAATTTTATGGTAACTAAGCAGCATTTGCGGGAGGTTTTATGTTTCTGCTTTAATTGCAAGAAAAGTGCAGCTGAAGCGCATTGAATGCTTGTAGAAGTTTATGGTGATAATGCTACAACTGATAAATCATGTAGGGAATAGTTTCCACGTTTCAAGAATGGTGAAAGAAGAATGGTGAATTGTGTTGTTCTATGAGCTGCTACATCCTGGGGATTCCATTATGGGCGATCGGTATAGGCTACAATTGATTCATGCATTACAAGAAAAACAGCCGGAATAAGAGCAAAGACATGACAAAGTCATTCTTCTGCATGATAACGGTCAGTCACACGTCGAAAAAAATTATGTGGAAATGCTCAAGTGATATATTTTACCGCAACCCCCCTATTCACTGGCCATTACTCCTTCTGATTACTGGCTGTTCCGACGGATGCAGCACAATTTGGCAGGTCACCGGTTCACTTCTTTCACAGAAATTGAAAATCGGCCCCTAACTTGAATCGCCTCAAAAGACGAGACATTTTTTTCAAGATGGAATTCGAAAATTACCTGAGAGGTGGGGGAAAGTAGTAACCAGGGATGGACAATACTTTGATTAATCTGTTCATTCATTTTGTTCAAAAATAAATGCATTTTTGACCACAAAAAAAAACGGACCGAACTAATTCGACAACATTTTAAAAATTTTACAAAAGTAAAATAAACTTGAAAAGATATAATGGAAATAATAAAAAGGAGAAAGATAAAATATTCACATGTTCCACTGAATTTAATTGAATTAAAAAGAATTACATCAGAAAATTGGTTTGGAACATTAACAAAATAATGACATAACAGCAAAAATCAATAATCACATTATGATAGAACTTTTAATGGGCTAAAAAAAATACTAATATCGAAACTACGCAAATGAGCAACAAACATCAATATTTATAAAACTCTAATTCAATCAATAATACCATATGGTTGTGAGTGTTGGACACTAACAGTTAAGGGAGTAAAAGATATACTACTGATCTTCGGAAGAAAAATTTTGAGGGAAATTTATGGCCCTACCGATGAAAATAACACATAGTGAATACTTTGCAACAGAGAGCTCTACAACAAATTTATAGACCCTAACATCGTTCATATCATTAAAACATATTTTATAAGATGGCATGGACTCTTGCAAAGATTAAAACAGATAATTTTACAAATTTAGTTACATAAAGGGCAACTCTAAATGGCAAAAATATTAATTTTTCATTATTATTTTCCATTTAATCTGAGTTAACTTGAATCAGTATTGATGCTATCTATCTATCTACACACACACACACACACACACATATATATATATATATATATATATATATATATATATATATATATATATATATATATATATATATATATATATATATATATATATATATATATATGCAATAGAGAGAGAGGTGATGTTGCCCCATTAATTTCCTTAGTCTTACTTTTCCTTTCAGTCACAATTTATTGTTTCTTATCATAGTTGACAATATTTAAATCATTTAATTTTTTTTTAATTAAAAGTAATTTATTGCTTTCTTACGAGTTGCAATTTTATTTATAAATTTCATTAAACATAAATTTTGCTGATTTTTTATTTTTATTTATTTATTTTGGAATTTTAGGTAAATCTACCTGGAAAACACGGAAAAGTAAGGGAAAAAATTTCTCCTTTTTAAGTATTAACCCTGGTATCTTACCCAGGAAGGAAAACGATGCAGAGGAGGAGTTGGTGCTTTTGTACAAGTAACTGCTTCATTAGTTGTAGTGGATTCACAGCCATCATTATTGGTGTAAAAATCAATACATTCTTTATTTGGAGTGTAGATTTCAGCATAATCGTGAAGTTCATCTTGATGGCAAATGTGATTTCCATATAAATTCAAAGAACATGGAAAATTTTCAAGAGTTATAACATTTTTATCAGGTTTATGATTGTGATTGCTTGATTCAAGAAATTTAAGTCTTTCTAAATCAGATACACAAGCATTTGGAGCAGTAAGAGGGCGAATTTTATGAGATTTTGGTACATGAGATTGAAGATATGCTTGATCTATATGGCATAAACACTCACTTTGGCAATCCTAGAAAAATAAAGTAACACATTTAACCGACAGTTACTCATAAATAAACATAAAAAAATGATGAGTACAAAAAACAGCAATCATGGTTTAAAAAAACTAAAAAAACTTTTATTTAATCATTAAATTTCAGCTTATTCATTATCCTCAATATATGTAGTACTTAATAGATTTTTTTTTCTTTCAATTGCTAAATTTTATGAAATAATTCTTTTTTTTTTTTACTATTTTTAAAATTACATAAACATAGATCTTTTTTAAACATAAATAATGATTTTTAAAGAAAAGGATTATTTATAGTAATTTAGTACTGTGTTTACACAACTGTAGTTAAGATATTGCAAACAATCATTTAGAATAGTTATACCAATACAGTAAATGTAACACAAGCATCTTTTACAGCTGTTTATTTTAAAAGTTTTTAAAGAAAAATTACAAAATTTGCACTTTTTTTCTGAAATGCTAATACACAAATGCGAGGGGAAAAATTATTTCTCGAAAATTGTGCCAAAAACGTTAAAAATTCCAATTTGATAAATGACGGCTGTAGTTTCCGAGCAGACTGGTTTCCTTTTTAGAAATTTTTAAGAGAGATTAAAAAAACATTAATCAGGCGTATTAAGTTTAAGTAAATATTTTTGAAAAAAACTTAGGCACAGGCTTTCATTGTCAAAAACAACTTATCTCATAGGTAAATAATTAAAAAAGTATTACAGATCACATTCAATATGACTTTTATACAATTATTTTAGTATGATAAAATATTAATAGCGTTTGCCTTATTTTTGTTAGAGCTTTTCTTTTTTAAAAAAATATAATATATGTTAAAAAAAATTTTTATCACATAAATAAATAAAAACTCTATTTGAACCCCAGCTTTATTTTTTAATTATCCATTTTCATACCTATAAGCATCAAGCATACATCAACATTATTTATTTTTCAAGGGACTAGATATTTTTATACTAGGTAGATCAAAGGATTTGTAAGTGATCCCTCCAAAAAAACACAGCATTGATTTTATGGAAGAAATACTTACAGATTTGAAAGGATCTTATAAAGAAAACTAATTTTTTCAAATAAAACTTTTTTTAAATGGTTTACAAAATAGTTTTTTAGATTTAAAGCAAATAGAAATCAAATTTTGTAACATTGTTAAGAATAAATTTATATATGACTTGAATTTTTATTTTTAAAAAAATAATCAATTTTATTTAAGAATATGAATTAACTAAGATACTTAGATTTTATCAAACACTACCAGATGAATGTTAATAATTAGAAATAAAATTGAAATATTCTTCTTGCAACAAAATTGATTAGTATCCCACATATTTTAAAAAAAAGTTTTGAAACTAAAAAAAAAAAAAAAAAAACACTGTGCTTATTTAATTTCATATGCTTTGTATGTGTATATCAATAGTTGATGTACTCATATATACTGATTGGTTGGTTACACTTTTAAATGGTCAGTTTTATCAAAGTTAAAACTAGAGTAGTTAAAAAATATAATTTTTGAATTTAAAATATCTTAATAAAATTTTATTAAATACTAGAAGTTAAAAGAAAATGTACCAGATGTTATGTATCTGAAAATTATCAATTTTTTTCAGATCAAACAAGGCAGGATATATAAAATTTAAATAAAATTTAGAAAAGAAAATAAGTAAATATTTTAATACCTTTAAAAAAATTTCATACAATTTACTAAAAACAGTTAATATATTCTGAAATTATTTTTAAATCTTTTTTTTATTTAAGAATATTACAGTAAGGTGTTACTTACATGTGGTTCTGGGACAGAAAAGGATTGTCTTTGACTTAAGCAATCATCTTCCAATACGTTTTGAGAAGATATTGCGGGAAAAGAGGATTCTAACTCAGGACTAGTAGGAGTCTCAACATCAACTAATCCAGAACCGATTCTAGAAGACGAATGATTCCAAGAAGGGCAGTCCATTTCTGAAAATCTGTGTTCTGATGTTGTACTAATTGTGGATGGAGTTAAACAACAGTCAGGTGCATATTTTTTTCTTTCCAGCCTTATTCTAGGAGGTTCAGTCATTGTTTGGCATGGAATATGTTTCTGCTTTTTGGACAAATAATCAACAGAAGCATACAATATATTAGGAGGGCAATTTTGATTAAGTTTTATGGGTAACTTGGGTATATGGTTATATTCATCAGTTATGCCGAAGATGTGCTCTTTTAAAACTTCTTGCATATGTGCTGCTTGCGAGGAATAATCAAGAGTTTCTGGTGGCGGTAAACTGTCATCAGAATCCACATTTTCTTCATAGCTACCACGAGAAGAGTCCTATAAAAGCAATATTATGAAAGCAAAAGAATATTGTCTAATAAAGACAACTGTTAATAAGTACAAATTACAACATAATTTAAATAAAAATTTTGACATTTTTAGAAATTGTGAGCAAAATTACCGGCCCATAATGCCAGAAATCATAATACTGTCCAGGGCTCGAAAAAACTCAAAACTTTTACCCGTCCCAGGGTTTCTGCTACGGTAGCTTTTTTCGCAAAATGCGAAAAGACCCCTCAAAAATGCTAAAATTCAACAAAGCATTTTCGCATTTTTGCTAAAGGATTTTACTAAATTCCATTTAAAAAAAAGCTTCCGCGAAAAACCATGACGCTAACATCCATGAAAAAAACTTGATCAAACAAGGAAAAAAAAATCTAAATATCTTTCTAAATATCTAATCTAAATATCTTTCTAAATATCTAATCTAAATATCTATTTTTACAGAAACTGAATTACTTTGTGAATGGGGATTATTTAAACACATCTTAATGCAACGATGTAAAAACATGTCATTTAATGAATTACTTTTATTTTTATATACCAATGATGTGTCTGAACAGTACCCATTAATAACTTCTGTTATAGAGTATTGTGCAACAATACCAATGCACACTGTTGACTGTGAAAGGGGCTTTAGCTGCCTTAATTTGATTAAAACTAATATTCGAAACAGGTTGTTAATCAACCATGTAAACAATTTGTTAATGATTAATATTGAGGGCCCTGAAAGTGCATTTAACTTTCAAGAAGCATTTGTAAAATGGGCAAACATGAAAGAAAGGAAGATTGTTAATTATAAACCAAAATGTTTTGATAAATAAAAAATGTGGTTTTTTTTTTTGTTATAGGTATTCTTTTTGATATTCTTGTACATTAAGCTATTCTTTGTCAGATAACTTACAGTACTTGTTTGATATAAAGTAATTTTATAAGCCTAATGGCATTTTAGCATTTTGCTAAAACTTTTTTTCAGATTTTAGCTTTTTTGCTAATGAATTTTTAGACTCAGCTTAAACCCTGACCCGTTCCCGAGGATGGCTTGTCCAACAATGTACCCGTTCTCCTTTGAAACTAACCCGTCGCTTCTAAATAAATAAATATATAATTTTCTCTTATTTATTACAAACATTTATATAAATTGCACAATGAATTAGTAGTTACTAGGATTACAAATACTAGGATTGCATTATACAGTAAAAAAAGGAATACTAGGTTACTAATAGGAACCCAGTATTTCTTTTATAAAATAATTTATTTCTTTTATGAAATAATTTAAATGGCAAATGTCAAGTTATCTGGAATGTCAATTTATCCGTGGGTTCTGCGTTTTTTAAATGAATCAAATATGACGTTTGCCAGTTCCACAATCAAGCTAATGATTTACAGAGGTTTCTGCACAAAACTCTGAAAGGGGTTTTCCATTTAAGTAGATGTTCATAATTGCGTTTAACGCTTCTTGTTTAAGGCCAGTACATAATGTTTTTCTTTTTTTTTGTAAGTTCATTGCTGAAAAGTCTCCTTCAACCGCCACAGTACTCCCAGACAGAGAAAACATCAATTCCACCATGCGCAGTATGTTGCCATATTTCTAGATTAGAGGGTCAATTTAGAAGTCAGGCGCTAGACTCTTGTAAGATAACAAAAATTGGAAATGTATCACCAACATTAATGGGAAAATGGCTGTCCGCGCGGACGTCAGATTTGAGAAATTCGTTGTCCGCGGGGAATTTTTTACCGCCGAGGACGGGCAGACGGGTGGTTTTTCGAGCCCTGATACTGTCCATATTTATTACATACAAGTATTATTTTAGAAACTTTCATTCTGATTCAGTCTATTAAATTCATTAAAAAAATTATTAATGGTTAAAATTCAAACAATTTTATACCGTACATACAATATATTATAATACCATAATGTTTATACCATACATGATGTATCTATCAAATTTACATACAACACGTTTAGGAATCCTTAAGCATATAGACAAGGTTCTAATAAAAAATTACTATCATTTTTCCTTTACAGAGAAATTTAATTTCCATTATTTTCTGAAAAACTTTATATTTGTTTTAAGCTGGTTTACTCAAAAATATCTCAAAATTAGCTTTACAGTTTAAATAACAAATCATGTTAAAAAAAAAATTATGCAAATATTTTTTCAATATATATATATATATATATATATATATATATATATATATATATATATATATATATATATATATATATATATATATTAAATTTTGCATTTATGAAGAATGGCAGTTTTTTGGATTAAATATAATAACAAATCTATCTAAAGAATTTTGTTTCCATAGATAACAATCTAATTTTTTTAAAATCTTCTTTTGTTAAATATTGCAAATGATACTGATGAAACATTTTGAATTCTTCATAAATTCTTTTGTTTCAAAACAAAGCTTGAAAATTTAGTATGTATCAACGTAACTTAAAAATTAAAATTTTGAGTAATTTTTAATGCAGTATTTAAAACTTACAATTATAATAATTATTTACATTTTAAAAATGCCACTTGATACAGACTTCAAGTGCAATAAATCTTAAGAATTAATTACATCTACTGAATTACACCACATCAGCCAGCCTGCTGCAAGATTCGGGATCCACCAGGTTTTCAATAATTCTTGCCTGAAGCCCTATTACCAACTCATCGAAATTTATTCCGCTGGGAAACAATTCCGATTGGAAACTAGCTTTCATTGGATTGTCAATTTCGTAAAACCCACTTTGCCGTAACATGAGCATATCGGAATCCGGAATCGAAATCACCATTCCGCACGATTCCGGTGAAATTGGCGGGACTAACTTTGACCAATTAGAAAATTACTATAATTCTAATTTATTAATCTGGCAACCATATGTTTGTTTTCTCTTCTTCTATGCGAGCTAAAATCGCATTAACTTAGAACTGAAAGCTTAAAAATTCATACGCTTTACTTTAAAGAATGGCTTCCCATACAAAAATCAATATTCGCCAGCAATATCCACCACTGAATGCAATTACAATAAAATTCCAGAAGGAAAATCAAGGTTGTCTATAATTATTTTCATTGCAAGCAATTTTGGGGTTAATTAAAACCAAAGGAAGGATTTTTGCTTATTCAACCATAATTACTAGTTAGAAACGTCGAGTTCTATTATAATGCAACTGTAAATTTGTTAAATTTTCCTATGAGAATTAAAAATAAAAATCTTTTTCATCAAAATAGTTATTTGTAGCATTTATAATAAAGAAATCTGCCAAATCATTTCTTAACGTCCGCAAAAGACTATCTACCCTTCTAATGAATTGCCATCAATCAAATGCTCTTCATTTTGTTTTGTTTTATCAAGGAAGAAAGACAAAATAACAAATAATTTATTTAAATATTTAAACATTGTTGCCTTTATGTGCTTTTTCTTAAATTTTTATTTTATTATTTTTTTTTAAAGAAATCAATCATATTTACACGTAAAGGGAAACCATGAAAATATCTTTCAGATTGCTTGACGCTTAGAGTTCCAGCTTAATGTTCAGGAATCGTAATCATGGGTGCAAGTTGGAAAAAAGGCCAAGACTGAAAATTTTTTGACTGAAATACCTAACATACACAATACCCCCTCGACCTATGCAAACTATCTAAGAAAGCTTTACCATAATACATCATGTTTAAATACTGTACAAAAAATATTTATTCATCTGTCTTTTGATAAAATAACAACAGGACATAAGAAAGTAGACCAATAACGTAGACCTAAAAAATATTTTTAAGGATAGAAAAAAAAAATTCTGATTTCTGTCTTCGAGTCAGTCTTGTTTCCATCTTACTTCCGTCCGCGGACATTTTCGAAAGACGGAAATCCATCCTGGGGACGGAAGACTTGCACCCATGATCGTAATGTATTTTTTCTATGTAATGAATCATTTTTTAGCATCTTTGACAAACAGCCAATTATATTTGTGAATATAACGAGATGCTTGTTATATTTTTTTTATTTATATTTATAACTCATCCCAAAAATCAAAGTAACTCACAATTTAAGTATCGGCGAAAAACAATGTTTATCAAAGTTTCAAAAATAATTTATTTTAACCATGATTAAGTGATCAATTAAAATGATCAAATTTTGCGTTACACGCAAAGAAAAACTTCGAAAAAGTTTTTCAGATTGCTTGGCGGTAATTGGATTTCAACTAAATGTTCATCATTATCTCAATGAAATTATTTTTTCGTAAGCAATCAGTTTTTATTATTAATCAGGCCTAGCCGTTGTGGCTCAGAAGATCTGGAGTCTCCTTGAGGTCAGACTAACCGTGGGAGGTTTTCGTGGTTTTCCACTCCATGTTACGGAAATGAGGGTTAGTTCCATCAAAAAGTCCTCCAGGGAGGCAAATTTCACTCAATACTTGATACAGGACTCTCCTTGTTTTCTGGGTTGGATTTAAAATTACAAGACTACGGAGTTGAACATCAGTAGTCGTAAACACAAAACTAATTCGGCTGTTCGACGACGGTTATAAAATTATGAAATAGATAAGTTATCTTTCTGAATATAACGAAAAGCTCTTCTTTTTAACTCAATCCGTAAAACAAAATAAGCCGCAAAACAAGTACCGAAATACAATTATATTTATGAAAGCTATAAAAATATCCTATTTTAAATAAAATTAAATTATCAAGTTTTGTGTTACACGCTAAGAAAAACTACAAAAATGCTTTTCAGATTGGCTTTAATCGGTAGTAATGTCAGAAAACAGCGCCATTTTGATCACTAAAATAAACAAACTCCTATCGGAATTTAGATTTCGCTTGCTCTAAGCCAGTCGGAATCGGATTCGTAATTATTTCGCATCGGAATTTAGTTCCGAGCGGAATCAAGAGCTCGTAATATGGCCTAACTGACATTCACGGATTTATGACGTCCCGAGAGCTTCATTTCGATCAGAATCAGATTCCGTGAAGCTGGTAATAGGGCCCCTGGTCCCTTCATATCATAAAAGACGCGGTTAGAAAAATTTATTTAATTTAAAGTAATAAATGTGTTAAAACTGAAAAATTTATGTGAGTTCTATTTACAATATCGTATTATAAATAGTTTAATTTCATTAAAATATTGATTAAAAATACTATTTTTTATATTTTGATAAAAAAAAACTGATTAGATTATGAATAATTTTACATAAAGGTAAATTTAAATGAAGCAAACATTTGCAGTCCTTAAATAAAATATTATACAATTACACAAAGAATTTAGCAATTCAATGAATAAAAGAAAAAACAACTCCTTAAAGGAAATTAAAATAATTTGTAAAAAAAGTTACAAATTAATCACAATTACTATGGCTGCTTATAATGTGAGTTCTATTAAAATAAAAAATAATTCAAGTTCTATTTATAATATCATATTAATATAAATAAAGAGCTTAATTCCATTAGAATATTGATTAAAAACATTTTTTTATTTTGATAAAAAAAATCAAATTGGTTAGGAATAATTTTATAAAAATTTAAAATAAAGCAAACATTTGCAGTCCTAAAATAAAATATTTTACAATTACATAAAGAATAAAGCTATTCAATGAATAAAAGAGAAAACAACTCCTTAAAGGAAATTAAAATAATTTATAAAAAAAATTATAAATTAATCAGAATTACTATGGCTGCTTCAGAGGTAACTATTTTATTGGCATATACCTAAATCCATAATGAATGACCTATTATTTGAAAGGAAAGAAATACACGTTAATTTTATCTTGCTACTTTATATATTTCTATTCTTGACTACATAAACAAATTTTTCAGTTTTAAATTCTTTTAAAAATTATTACCCTTGTTCACTTTCTATATCAGTCAAACCTGACTAATTTTTATTACAACCATTACCAGCATCAATAGTGTTATTCATCATAAGTTCTTCTAAGTAAATTATCGATTTTTTTTCACTTGAGAAACCACACTGTTCCACACTTTTTCCTAGTCAGGTTTTGCCCATTGTGGGATTGAAGAATATGGTGCAGATCAACATATGCCGAATTTAGTAAACTTGCTTTTTTCCATTCAATCCACAGATGCGTCATCTCACTTTTGAATAGTTTGCTCCCATGAACATTGGTAAGTTGTAATTCAGTCAAATCACCAGTAATAAAAGCAAGTTCTGCTTTTTAATAATGTTTAAAACTCAATTTAACTGTTGTTTTTAAGTGATGTTTGGCACTATCCAGCACAAGAAGGGTTTGAAAAGAAAAGTGGATGTCCATCCTAAATTTTCTGTTGATAAATATTATTGGATCACTGTTCATAGAGCTTTTAAAAGCTACAATTACCACTACCTTTTTGGAAATTCACCATTAGAAATGCTCTTTAATTTTTAAAAATAATTATAGTTTTGAGTTTCACACCATTTGCCATAGTACTCAAAACCACACAGTAGGGTTAATTTTCTTTTCTGTTGTTTTACAAGGTACAACTTTAAAACCTTTAAAGTCAAAGATTTTTGTGTGGATAAGTCGAACTATAAAGGCGATTCTCATCCATATTTCCTATGCAACTGATATCCATCATATTTTTTGGTTTATTGATCAAAATAATCAAAAAATCATTGACAAAATCTTGTCACAGATCTAGAAACAATATTACTTCAATTTAAAAACTTCTCCAAATAACCATTTGATGCTTTAAAATCAATTTCTTCAATACCATTACTATACAAACATTTCAAAATTAGATCTGCACATATTTTTATTCTTAAACTGTTAAGAAGATTCCCTGTATTTCTCTCTTCTTGAATCTAATCTACCAAAATGTTTTCCATTTCAGGAAACTTAACACGTTTTTTGGTTTTCACATTTTCAGAAGGAAAATTTTGTTTTTTCCTCACCTCAATTGATTTTTCTGGAAAATATTCAATCATTTTTCTTCTTCTTTTTGCTTGATTCAGTTTATTACACAAAACCTCAGTGTAGAAAAGTATTTGTTGTTGTAGTTATATCGCCATTCAACTCACTGAGTTTATTTAAAGTTTCCAATGTGTAGCTTTGAGATTCTTTTGGTGTAATAGCTTCCATTTTCAATGTGTTCATCTATCACACGTTTTAAGAAAGCATCTATAAAGGGTCAGCAGAAAAATGAAAACAAGGCAGTATTTGCCCCCCTTTCTCAAAGTGAACATGTGACTATGAGAAAGAAAAGAAAAAATATATGGTCTCTTCTCCATTTTTTCACTACTGTGGTTAACATTGAGATTGGTAGTGAACAGTGAAATTTACTTTTTTCTATGCAAAATGAACCTAGAATTATCCGACATGCCAGAAAATTCGAATTTTTCTGCATGCTGGTCAACTCATTTAGTTCTGACATGCCGGATGATGCGGGGTAATATGGCATACTTCAGATTAAATCAAGATATTTCACTAATATTGCGTTGCCAGATTGGTCTACAAGTAGCAAATTAGCCTACTTTTTATAAGTCGCTGCTACTGAAAATTGAATTTGGGCTACCCGCTACTTTTTGGGCTACTCATTATTTTTCGAAAGATACAAATCTTAAAAATGCGCCTTTTTTCTCTTCTTTTAGAAATATATATATATACATATATTTTAATTTTTTTCCTTCTCATTGTAACATGATTCTGAAAGTTAACAATTTCTTTATCTTTTTTTCTTGTTGTTGAAAATGCATCCATTTTATTTTGGACTCTTGATTTGTTTTGCTGCGAGGAGTCTAGAATCTTTCCATATCTATGTTTCAAATCGAAGACTCGTGAAATCACATAGATATATATGGAAAAATACACGGCGAGTATGATGGGAAAAAATCTTTAACTCCGACCATTATTAATCGTTTATCTTCTGGGAAAATCAAGACCTTTAATCGGAGTTAAAACGAAATATTGAATTTGACGAAATTTTTAATGCAATGCATTGAAATTAAACTTTTTTTTTTAAATTTAGTAGAAAGATATATAATAACTTATTTTTTTGGGCTTTAAAATGTTCTAATCCATTACTTTTGGAGCTTCCATTCGCTACTTTTTAATTTTAAATTATGGTAACACTGCACTAATATCGCCCTACTTGACCTGAGATGCCTTTGTTTTAAAGAGGCTACAATAATTAAGCATTCTTAAACAAAACTGGTTTTAAAAAAAAACAATGATATCAGAATTTGAGACAGACATTTTAGGTATTTATTTAGTTCATAATTGATTAGATAGTTATTCAAATCTCTATTTTCTCAAGCTAATTATTCATGAATTTAAAAATATATATACCTCTGCACTGCCTCGATCTCCTACTTTTTTATGCGGAATCTTAGGACTTGATAATTCGCTTAGTTGATCTCTTAGGAATTCCAACTGGACATTGCACTTATGATTTTGTTCTTTCAAGTGCTGATTTTGCTCCTCAAGCTAAATTAGAAAAACAAAAATATGATATTTTCCATATCTTCAGCACATTTTGAAAGAAATAAAAAAAAAAGTCACATTAAATTTAATTTAGATAGAATGTGACTTTTTAAAATTTGAATTATTCTGAAGACAATTGTTTAATAATCAGGTGCATAAAGCATGTAAACAAAACATTAATGTTAAAAAAAAGCCGAAAATTTCAAAGAGAACACAAATTTATTTAAAAATTAATGATAGCAGACAATTTTTAAACATATTAAATTAAATTTAAGAAACATCCTCAGTTAAATAAAGTGAATTTTTTATAATTCAGGGATGAGAGTAGTTGGAAAGTAAAAAAGAGGAAATTCAAGAATGAATATTTATATATATATATATATATATATATATATACACAAAAATTTGACAAAAAAGTGCAATTTTTAAACTTGTAAACCATGTGATTATAAATCCTAATGATTAATTTTAAAATTGCATGAATATATAAATATGAATCACATGCATGATTTTAAATTAAGAGAATATGAATCCCGAAATGAGGCTTCTACATCACATGAATATGAAACTCTATATCGGATTTAAAAAATGCGAAAATACAAATCATGATGCTTAATTTTTAGATCACGTAAATACGAATCACGATACATAATTCTTAAATAGCGCGAATACGAATCCCACTGTCTAATTTTTAAAGCATGCATAAATAAGAAAATTGATGCTTGATATTACAACCGCAAAAATGACTCACGACATTGGATTTTAAGATTTTTGTAGATATTCGCATAAGAGTAAAAGGAAGTGAAGGTCTGTTTTGTATGGTGGCAACGATTAAAAGGTTACTATTTTGTTTCTCGTGGCGACATTATTTGCTGTTTTAGTCGCCAGTCAGTGCTTTTGCCCTGCATTGCGCTTTGGCTCCATTGTTGTGTAGCAGTTTAATTGTAGCACGTGTGAGATTCGATAGTGATACACATTGATTTTATTAATTTTAGTAATTAAGACTTGGAGAATCTATTAAATCTCTTATGGTAAGTTTATTTATAAGTTTTGAATTTGAAAAATATTTAATTTTTGTTGTATTTGCTTATTAGATCACGTGTTAAATCTTATATTTATAAATATTAAAATCGCTCGATTATTAATGTAGTTAAGTGTTTTTTTTCTATGCGTGTGTAAATGTTGAGTAAATAACGTATAGCTAATATAAAAAAACCACGATTATATTTAATTTCACAAGCATTAGGTTCCTGTTATCAAATCTGTTATGGTATGTATGTTGTAGGGTTTTATTTTTCAAAAGTTTAATTTTTTGTTTGGGTTTTAAATATTCTATTACATACTATTCATTTATTTATTTCACGTGTTACCTTATTTAGTGTTAAATATTGTGATCGCTAGATTGTTAATATACTTATGTATTTTTCTTCTTCTATAAAACGTGTAAGTGTTCAGTAATTAATGTATGACTACAATTTTGCAACATGTTATGATACATAAATCTACTGTGTTGTTTTTTCGGATATCATAATTTATAACAGAATGTTATAGCTAAATGTGTTCAGATGGGGGGCATGCATTTGCTTACTAAAAACATGTGATCTGTTTAACTATTAAAACATGTGGTGTAATTTATAACTCAGTATTGTATAATACATGTAATATTGTATACATAATTTAATCATTTAGAAGTGTAATTTAAGCTCTTAATTTTGTTTCATTCATTTAATGTTTTGAAGTTAGCTACAATTAAATTCAGTGTAGTAAAATAAGATATTTAAAAACATATATGTAATTTGAATGTATGAAGAAGAAATACTTGTAAATGAGAAGAATTTAATTATTAACATACTCTGTGATCTTGTATTTGTTTCATAAGTATGTTATGAGTATTTCTTCTAATATCTAATTTTTTTTGTCCTAAATTTTCATTTAGATGAAGGCTTTAGTTATGATTCGGGGAATCAATGTTGAAATATTTGAAACCCCATCTTCCTGATGTAAATACTGGGTCAAACGTGCAGCTTGAAAGCTTTCCTGGATTTAAAATTAAAGGTTTAATGGAGTATATCAAGGAGTTTAGTGGTTTTTATGTGATTGTACTACATATTGGTAAGTACCTTGTCTAATTTCACATAAATTTGCTATGATTCCTCTAGACTTAAAAAATTAGGGGTCCTTAAGACTTCAGAATTCTGAGTTGTGTCTTAATAAAAGTTAGTTCCTATTTAGAATTTAATAATTCTATTTATCGATAGACTAGAACTGCAGTTCTCAATTACCTTTTAGTAGAACTCAGTAATTGTGTTAATAAAAATTGGTTTTCTATGAATAAAAAATATATAATTTTTTAGTTACATCCTAAGTAGATTATAAGAAGGTTCCTGAAAATTTCTGTATTTTTTGTTCGACTTTTCAAATTGAAATAGAATAGCTGAATTTGTTAAGAAAGAATGTGATTCCCTAACAATCTTTCCAATTTTTATGTACTTTTTTTAGCTTCCATTTCAATGAAAACCATATTTCTCCCTATTTATTTGATTCTCAGCTTTTGTATATACACCAAAAACTCCAGGAATGTGCATTCAACTGCCAAACACGAATTCTGATTTGTAGTTGTTAATGAATCAAAAAATTCTTTCCTCTTATTTTATATTTTCAAAATAAAATATGCTTTACTTTGTTAATTCACTCACTATTGTCTTTAGATATTATTTTTATAATGCTGGGGCTCTTTCCTACTATATTTATAAAGATTTAAAACCGCTATGGTAGAAGCAGTTTTTCCTAATCGGTTTAAGTATTTTGTAAATAAATAATGTTGGTAACTTTAATTTCAGGTTCTAATGATTGCTCTGTGGATTGTTGAATATAACAGAATATGAAAAATTGCTTCAAGAAATTTTGTTGAACAATCCTGGCTGTGAAATTTTTACAAATGTAGAAATATGGCAGTAAACTTAAATAACTTTGAATAATAAGTTTTAAATGGTATAGTATAGAAAAATGTTCATTAATGTTTTTGCCTATTAATTGTTGTTTTAGGAGATTTATAAATGGTGTTCTACTGTATAGTGTCATGACCATTTTAACCAACAATAAGTTGTAGTACCTGAAGATTTTATAAGATCCATAACATTCTTTATTTAACCTTTTTTGATAAATTTGAACAAGTGTGCCATTCTTGTTTAAGAATTTTATAAAATAAAGTAATATAAGGCATAAGATATTTATAAAATGTAAACCTTTCTTCCCTTCAACTTTTAGGATAGCATCTAAAAAAATTTAAAGATTTAAGTGAGAAAAAGTATTAAATGGTCATGGCGCAAAAGGAATATATGCCTCTTGGGGAACCCGCCTTGCTATATGTTGTTAGGTTGTTCCATATTGAGTTAAATTATGGTGTACTTATTACTTGTTCCTGGTTTTCTATTTACAATGTTAAATTATAAAAATTTTGAACCATAGTCAATGTGGTTTTATAATCAGTTTTTAAATATGTTTTTGGAACAACCTAATAAAAGGGGTCAACGCATCTGTGCAACCATACCTCTTGAACAGGGCTGTATTTACAGTGTTAAAAGTTTTTCATTTTAGAAAATTTCAAAAGTAAACTGAAAATAAATATTTTGAAAGTTTCACTTCAAAGAAGCATAGAGAGTGCACAGCCCTGCTCTTAGGTGATGTGGAAAATGGTTGTAATCATGCATGTTTTAAAAGTTGAATTTCAGGTTTGTTCTTTTCATTATTCTGAGGAGAGCCTCAGAAGCCAAATTTACAAGCATTTACTTAGCCTAGTGATGAAAAGTTGGAGCAGCCTGTCATTATTAAGCATCTTGTCTGTTCTAAGTGATGAAAGTTGGTTCAATCAGCTGTATATTCAAATCTATTTCATTTTTGAAAGAAGAGCATGTTATAAACTTCAGTGTTACCTTTTAAAGGGCAACATTGTTTCTAAAATGTGTTTGTATGTCATATTTAAGCTGTGTATAATAAAACTATCGTGTTTTGTTTTTGTTCAACAGTTAGTGAGTTTATATACATGTTTTTTAATAAATTTTCAATCCTCACTCTGCAGAATTAATATACCTTTTAATAATGTATCATGTAAGCAATCCACTATTTTTTGTGTGTATTATTATTATTATTTTCAAAAGAGAGAATGTTTAGTTAAGATTCTATCTCATCGAAACTTTATTCATCATTTTACAGAATTCTAACTGAAAAGAAAGTTTTGTTTTATTCAAATGACAATCGAATCTCCAGTATACAAAACTGTTCAATTTTGCAAACTGTTTAAATTTTAAATAAGCATGAATAAAAAGAAAAATTTATATAATAATCTCTTAAATAATTGAAGCTCTAATTCAGGGTTCCCACAGTCCTTAAAAACTGCTTAATTTTTATTTTGGTACAAGGTTTTGGTAACAATTCCTCAATTTTCAGTATCATTATAATTGATAGAAACAATTTTTTAATCTTACAAAAATATTAGATACAATAAATCGTTCTTTTATCTCCTCAAATGAGACCATGCATCAAGAGTAGAAAATTTTTAGAGACAAGAAGAGATGTCCTTCCATTAGTATATTGGTTCTTTTTTTATAAATTTCTTTCTTTTGCTTAAAATGGTACCCCATATGTTAAATGGTTGCATTAAAATTAGTTAACCCTTTGCCTAGGGTGCACCATTGTACCAGCTGTAAGCAAGAGATAAATGTTTTTTGCCAGATTGCTTAGTAATATGTATTATGTGAAATTAATTCCTAATAGCAGTTTAGGCTGAAAATAGTTTTATATAAAGCTAATTATAAAAATAAATGTAACATATTTGCCACTTAGTAATAATTTCAAAATATTTAAATCGCGTGCTATTTTTAATGGATAGATATAACATAACAATAGTAGATATTAATATTACGAAAGGGTGACAAGAAAATGATGAAAAAATTAATTTATATTTTAATTAAGGAATCTTACCAATTTTCTAACCATGAAAAATCGTTTTAGACCATTTTATTTATATATAACATTGAGAACTAATGTGTGAAATATCTTAGTTCGAAAATTATAAATCCTCTCAAGCATAATTGTACTTTTATCCTATAAGAAGTTTCATAAAATATTTGTTGCAATGAATTTAAAAATATTAAATTAGGGCTAGTGGAAAAAAAAGGAGAGCAAATTAAGGAATTTGGATATTAGTAGGGCCTTGTATTTACTTGGAGTAAAACTTAATTTAACATGACATAATTAGGAAAATTCTCCGCATTTATCTTTTTTAATTCTTTTATTATATACCCTTATGAAATATTTTATAAATAGAAAAAAATTATTGGGTAATTGAATATGTTATGCATGTCTAGCAGCGAAATTTAAAACTTGTTCTAATAATTTTTTCAATGTTTTCTCCAAATTTCTTTATATACTCTTTTTTTGAAGATTTGAAAAAAATTACATAATAATTTACATAGGGATGCACAACCTTTTTGAGTGAAGGGCCACATTCACAGAAGATTGACCATTGAAGGGCCGCATGCCCAAGTATTTAGAACATGTTAACAATGTAATATGTTTGCATGAAATTAAATACCTTAAACTGATTAAAATTAAAAACTGATTACTTAGGGGAAAAAATTTAGTTAAATTGAAAGATAATGGGAAAATTCATGTTTTTTTTATCACATTACATAATACTGAAGTTCATTTAACGATAAATTTTAACATTAAAAATTTTCAATGTTCATATAATTAAATATTCTAGTTAATAAATTAAATGCAAGTTAAATACTTTAATTTAAAAAAAGTTTGCAGGACTAAAAATGATTAAAATTAAAACAAAACCTTTGCAGGGCGAAATAAGATTCAACATTTAGTAAGGAATAAACTCCAACTTTAAAGCATTTTTTTTAAATAAATTATAAGAGGACGGACTGAGAGAGAAGAGAAAATAAGAAACCATTCATTTTGAAAGCACTATTTTCCTTAATTATCAAAAACTATAAGATACTTGTTAACAACTCTTTATGAGCAATAATTTTTTAACATGACACTACTTACAATTAATATATTAACAACTAATTAAAATTTACATTACGCTACTCATCTTGATTACACTTTTTTACTGTTAAAATATAAGGATATACAAATTTCCCAGCATCATATTATCATAATTGATACAAAATGGTCCATGTAAGTTAAAAATGGCTTAAAAAATCTTTTAATGGTTATTCTACAAATTTGCAAAATTTTCAAATATTGTGATAATTTTATATACTTAATCATCTGATAGCTTTTTCGGGCCATTAAATGAAAATTAGACTGCTCCCCAAGCTAGAACAGGGATGGGCAAGCTTTTTTTGTCGAAGGCAAAAAATCGAGAGAAAAAAAGGTTTGATGGGCTAGGAAAAAATTCTAAAAAGGAAAAATAAGGTGAATAATATTGTGATTTCCTTGTGTTGAGGTTCGAAGTGAGTTGTACTTATTTTAAGGAACGAGGCTAAATGCTTGTCCGTTAGTCTACTTCTGAATCAATTTTTTCTAAGGTTCATAGTTGAAAGCACTTGTTCAAATGATGAAGCAAACATATCATTGATTTTTGGGCATGAGATATGAAATTTGGGAAACTAGCCCTTGGTAATGATTTGTAAAACTAAAACTTTGGCATGTTTTGAAACAACTGCTTCAGGTGATTGCTAGATTGCAACTCAATAAATTTAAGCTCCAACTCCGATCTCACTGTTTCACAATTTACGCTGAAAGGCATGGGAAGAATATCTAATTCTGTTTGAATGCCATTATAACCTTGAAATCTGCGGCCTAACTCAAAATTCGGTTTTTTCAAGCCATCTTCATAATCGTAGTATGTGATTTTTGATTTGCGAGAAGAGTAACATGTACGATTTTTTAATACGAGATTACAGAATACGAATCGCGATGTGTGATTTTAAACCTCGTGAATACGAATCAAGATGCGTGACTTAATTACGAGAAGAATCAAAACGTATGATTTTAAAAATGCACGAATCACGTCACGACATGTGATTTTTGAATCATGTGATCATGATTTGTTGTTGTTAATTTACGTCGCACTAGAGCTGCACAATGGGCTATTGGCGACGGTCTGGGAAACATCCCGGAGGATGATCCGAAGACATGCCATCACAATTTTGATCCTCTGCAGAGGGGATGGCACCCCCGCTTCGGTAGCCCGACGACCTGCGCGCGAAGTCGAGCGCTTTACGGTAGCACAGTTTAATGAGGACCAATACCGCACACCCTCGGTCCCTACGCAGACTGGTCCAAGTGGTCACCCACCCGCACACTGACCGCAGCCAGTGACGCTTGACTTCGGTGATCTGCTGGGAACCGTGTCTTAACGATCAGTCCACTGCGGGACCATGTGATCATGAAAAAGAATAGGTTGGATATGCGTTATTAAACATGCTCATGAGACTATAGAATTGTGCACGTGTATTGAAATGTTTTTCTGCAAAAGGGATCCGCAATAGTCCATTGTGCAGCTCTTGTGCGACGTAAATTAACAACAACAGCAAAAGCTATCCGCTTTTAATATAAATTTATACATCTCGTTTTTTTTAATTCATGTTTATTTTTATTTATTATTATTATTCTCTTTGGGAAGGTGTCGATTTTGCTAATATAAATAATTACTTTTTAAATTACTTAAAAAAAATAGAATCAAATTTCATGAGTTGTAATATGTGTTAAAATATCGGGATATTCAAAATCAAAATACATCAATAACTGCCAAAAAGGAAGAAGAAGAAAACGTTTAACCTCTTATATTTATGTCAAAATCGGCACAATTAGAGCACGTACAAAATTATTATTTTAATACATGATTTATAACTCGTGTACCGTGAAACTATAGTATTAAAAATGTCCGAATTTTTTAAATCACGGGGTGACGCGTAGTAACTATCGAAAAGTCATCGGATTTATAATAAAATCGACATACACGAAGAGAGCCAAAAGTGATAAATAAAATTTGAAATTATATATAATTGTATTAAAAATATTGGGATTGCGTAAATTCATAGCATTGACCACCGAAAAAAAGCAATCGAAAAACTACAGTGATAGAGATTGGGTGCGTCAAAAACCTAAATGAGCAATTATAAATTTCCGAATTTTTTTTTAATTTTTGCAACAAAAAAAAATTTAATTAATCTTTTTATTTTGTTCAAGTTGCTACAGCGAGTCGCACATTAAAGTTTATCAGGCAGCTGGTTGTACACCCCTAATTTATATAATTTCACTTCATAAAAATAGATAATTTTTAATAAATGAAGTAGTTTAATTTAATTTTTAATTTAAATCACTGTAACTAGTCTAAATATTTGAAAAAAATGCAATATTAGTTTTCATATTAAAAGTTAGGTACTTGTAATGGAAATTTTATTAACAATAACAATTATTATTTTATATAAATCAAAAAATATTGGCAAGGTTTAAGAATCCTCGTTGTTTTATAAAAGACAGTTACTTCATTTTCCCAATATAATTAAGGACACATTAGTATGCTCTTAAAATGAGTTGAATAAATACCAATTTATGTATCAAGTCAAGTAATTTTTAACGGATTTGAAATTACCGTGAAATTACCACCTTCTCGTTTTCACTGTTTATCACAAAACTAAAGATAATGCTAAAACATTTAAAGATATACAAAACCTCTTAAAGCCTTTTAAAGACATGGAGAGTTTGAGAGTTTATCGCAACCAACCTTAATAAATAAACAAGTCGAATTTCATTGTCTTTCTTCCACTTTAGCAATCAAACTTAATGAAAAAAAATTAAGTTCTCAAGAAAATTGCACATTTCTTATTTGCACAAATAAAAGGGAATAAAATATATTAGTTGTAACTTAAATGTAATTAAACTACGAATAAATAAAATTTTTGCTGTCAAAAGAATAAATGTAAAATTTACTGAATAATAAAAAAAAATCTTTTGTTTACAAAATAAATAAAATTTATAGAACTAAACAATTGATATATAAATAAAAGAAACACAAGGCCTTTTTAAAAAAATGAACTAAGAATTGATTATAGCTTTTTATGCTCTACAGTTTTTTGTTTATTCAAATAGATAAAATTGAAATTAAATTAATATATTTTAAATAAAAATAATTATACAATTTAAACATAGGTTGTATTTTATTTTATTTTATAATCGTTGTTGAGCAGCCGATTATCTCCCATTTGCGTTACATGGAGAGGAAAACCACGAAACCCTTCCTCGGTTTGCCTGTAGGCAAGTGGTAACAGGTTTTAATTATAATTGTTTCCGAAATACTTATGTGTAAAGCTCAATTATTTTTAAACTGTCGTATTTTTGAAGAAAAAAAAACTTCACTTAGTCCATTAAATGAATAGCTCTTTTAGTTGCTAAGTTTCATTTATTGAAGAGGAAATTTATTTATTTATTTTTGTATCAGGGATCTTCGTAATATTAATGCTAAATCAGGGTTCGGCTAAGTTGGACACAACATTTTAAATCATTTATATAATGGAGCTTCTTCCTAGAAAGCCAACGATTTTAACTAATATGATTTTTTTTCCTTGGAAAAAGAAGAAGAAAAAATTACCTGTACTGTACTTGTGAAAATAAAAAGTATCTTAAAAATTTACAAATTAAAGCAAACATTTGTCCTTCCAGTATATTTTTTCCCCGAATGAAATTTTATTTGATGGAATTACATTTTAAATGAAATTTATTTGTTCAATTAGATGAAAAAGGATTTTAAATATTTGGAAATATATGTGCAAACAAGTTTCTTGCCTTCAGTATTTTACAGAGCTAAGTCTTTTAAAAATTATGTTTTCTTTATTTCCTTTACTTTTTATTTTTAAAAATCTTAATTAATTTATATTGTGTTTTTGCATTTTTACTCTTGACACGGCTACTGAGAGAAGTTGACGCAGAAGTTGAAGTTTTATAGCATTATGAAACAATAATATTATTGCCAAGCAAATATTTTCTGGAAATAAATATTATCCCTTTTTTTTAAAAAATGAACAACTGCTTTCATAAGAGCTTAATTAACGAACATCTTCAATGTTTGTGAAATGGTAGTCTAAATTTATTTTAACATTATTTTCAAATTTTTTTAAACGATAACAATCAAGCGATATGAATGTTTAAATCATGTTTAATAAAATTCATGTTTTAATGTGATTAGAAAAGACATAAATGGTGAAGTTTTATAATCTTTTTGTGTTCAATATCATAATTAAGTGACTTGAGTAAGACTAAAAAATATCTTTGTGCAACTACGAATTTATTTCCAAGTTAGGAATTACATCATTAATGACAATCATGTGTGCAAGATACTTTTACGTAAGACGTTCTAAAGCCTTAGAAACAGTAATAAATCTGTCAGAGACAGTAATAAATCTGTCCAATCACAGACAGGACAAAAAACTTCACATTTTTGCGCTCCCTAAAGATACGCCAATAGTGAGATAAACCACTTCACTAAGGTAAACCTGAAAGAGGGTAATTTCTTGGAAATTTGTTGCCACCGGGAAGATAGGACCTTCACTTCCTTCTACTCTTATGCGAATATCTACGTCACTAGGATTTTAAGCTCGCATGAATACAAATCGCTATATAACTTTAATCGCGCTATATCGCTTTAAAACTGCGTAATTACAAATCGCGATATTGGATTTTTAAATCTCGTAAATAAGAATCGCAATGTACGACATTTAAATCGCCTGATTAAGAATCGCAACGTTCAACTTTTAAATCAGGTAAATACGAAAATCAATGTTTGAGGGAGGAATGAGGACTTCAATACTTTCGCTTCGAGGAAAATTTAATTCCTCATAAAATATTTTAACTTGTGCAAAAAAAAATTTCAGCGGAAATCAGTGGGAAAAATCTGATAAAAAGCGGAAATCCGCGAAAGAATCTCATCCCTGATAATTACACTGTAGTTATGAATTTCAGACAGGGGATTGCAAAAACTATGTGGATTTAACTCTTCAAGAGAAAGCAACAGTTTAAGGAAAATTTTAACTACAACCGAAAATTCCTAAATATTTTTTGAACTATACACAAAATATAACCATTATGTAAATGAATAGGGAAACTAGATACGCTAAATGGTTCAAATAATATCAAATGCTATAAAATTCTATTTAAAAATATGCTTGAATGCATTGACTAAAGCTATTAAACAGGACAGAAAAGGTTTTAATTGAATGATCCTTGATTTTTAAAAATTACTTTGGCTACATCAGAATCAAATGCTTAAGAATCGAAGTCAGTCATTTTTAGAGCATGATTCATAAAATAGAGTGGCGCTGAGAATTTGTATTTGACCTCTTTTGTACTTGACCTTTTTTTTCAGAATTAAGAGGGATGAAAGAAGAATCAGAAAAGCAATAAATTTTTCTCTGTTGCTACCACATTCAATAAACATAGCGCTGCAGCTTGGAATATAATCTAAGCTTTGCACAACTTGATATACGATTATTTTACATGATTAATGAGATAGAAAGCGAAACAATTGGTCATCGGTTCAAAACGGATTGAAAACTTTCAAATCATTCAAAAACTAATGTGGAAAACAAACATTTAGTTCATCTCCCTTTAGCAATAATTAATAGCAAAATTTTGAACAAACATTTTAAAACAAACTCTATTTAGTGAAGTGATACATATTTATATCAGCTTTAATTTTCTCTTTTTCTTACTTCAGCAAGAAATTGTTATATTTATAGATGAAATTACTTTATTGAATGCTAATTTTTCAAAATATATAATTCAAAAAAATCAAACACGAATTCTATGCGATGTAAGGTTATAAACATCTGAACTTTTTAGAATGGACCAAATTATTTTTTATTTATTAACTTTCACAGCTATTCTCTTTTAAAATAGAAGCCGCTTACTCTGAATTGACTTTAAAGCTATAAAATAATTTATTCTGCTTCTGAAAGTATTCATTTTTGGTTTAATAAAATCTTTATATACCTGTAGAATAATTTAAGTATGATGTTTAGTAATTTGTAATTGGTCGATGACGCTGAATCTCGATGCTTAAAAGGCAGAGACTTAATCATAGTTGTTAAAGCAATTTTGTTCCTTTGTTTGTTAAAGCAACTATGTAAAAGATACTTCTGGAAATTGAGTCTTTGGGCATGGGACTTTGTTATGAGTAGTTATGATACCTTTCCTTTTCATCAAATCATTTGTAATTTATTAAAGTGTCACAATCGTCAAATAAATATGCTTCTGAAGGAGCTGTTTTTCTTGCATTCTGCTACTACCGTAAAATACCGATAAAGCGCCCCCCTTAATTTTGACGAAAATCGGCGTGATATAGAGGGGGGCCGATAAACGGTACTCAAGAAAATTCTAAGCACCGTCTTTCTTTTCTGCTCAATCTTTTACATTCAACTCTCCCACCACACCCTAAATTTTTCTCACATTCTTATCAGTGAGTGTACATTCCAATCAAGGTGACCTTGACTTCTAATCTTTTTCGTTTTTTCTTTTAAGAAATTTATATTGTTAAGACAAAAAAAATCAGCTATATTCTTTTTATTTTGAATTTTATTCTGTTGAAGTAACTTACTTTATTTTATCTTTTAAAAATAAAAACGAAGCCTGAAGAAAAAAATAATAATAAATCTGTATCAAAGGAAACATCTGTTTCTAAAGCAGTTTAAAATAAAGTGAGAAGTAAAAACACCCGCATTTCCAATGAACAAAATAAAGAAATGGAAGTTGGAAAAAACTGATCAATCAATCTTGACAGCTGTGCTTTACTGCCCCCGAATTTCCCTCCTCTGTTTGACCATAAATTGGCCACACCCAGTTGACATTGAAACTACCACATGGACAATAAAATGAATTTATCCCTTTTGCGATTTTTTATTCGATTCATTAATTTTTTTTATTTTGCCGCTTTTTATTTTTTCTTGTTAATTGTTGCTTGCTTGCTTTTTTTCTTTTTTTATCGTTATTAATTTTTAGCTTGTTTTTTGTTGCTATTCATTGTTAGTTTGTTAGCATTTAGTTTAAAAAGCTTTTTTTTTTTCTTGCGAGGTAAGCGTCTTTTGTTAAAACAAAATGTTATCTAAAAGAAAAAACGAGAACTATGATCTCGCTCCAAAGGAGAAACGATTATTTCTTCTTCATAGGATTCTGATTATTTCTTCTTCTCTTATGATGGGCCAGTTTTAAATTCACCCCATCATAATCTATGATCGAAACTTGACTAAATTTATTGGTTTTTCTGAAATTAACAGTGGAATTGAATTATAGTAATATTTGGGGGCCATATTGGAATTTCCGAAAGAGATCCGAAGTGCGGCATTTCGTCAGTCCCGTGAGTGTCGGATTTAGGGTCCTATTCTTCCTTTTCTGTTCACTTAAATTACAATTGCTAAGGCGCTAAATAGATTTCTAGCTTGCGATTTTTCTTCAAGCTGGGGGTGGATACAAGATGCATACCTTTTAAATTTTCTCCTTATGCGATGTTTTTTTAAAATTATTATTTCGTTTATTTATTTTCTTACAGGCTGCTGCCGAAAGTTAGCTAAGAATTGGCGATGTTCTGCAGCAGATCGCGATACGGGCGAATATTTCGTCGACTTCGTTATTAATTTTTTTTAATAGTCAGAAAATTATTTCTTAAATAACTTTCCTTGACAAATTTTTTTGCTACAAAAAAATATTTCGTCGGAAGCGCCGCTGCATGTAGGAGGGGGGGGGGGCGTTTTTTGGGTACTGATTGGCAATCTGCATAGATGTGAAACTACAGGGGGGCGCTTTATCGAGTTGGGGCGCTTTATCGGTATTTTACGGTATGTAAATTCACTCTGTTGTTTATCTATTTATTTAATGATGTTGGGTAAAGGAGGCTCTTACCCTGTCCATAAGTTCCAAAGAATTTCCATAAAGTGCATTTCTCACTTTTTAATCCCAAAAATTATTTCATGAAATATGAAATTTTGCACACTTCTAGAGAAACATTTAAAGAACATTCAAATATTAAAATATTATTCCTGCAGTTATATGTTTCAATTATCTTATATTTAAGTTAATTTTTTTTCTGCAACGCAATTCAAAGCATGATCCAGTTAAGTGAAAACTACTAACAGGGTAATTAGAGTTTGTTTCCTTATAGCGCATGCTCATATGTTTGAAAATGTGTAATATGTTTGTTTCAATTTTAATTAGTTTAGGAACAAACAAATTTTATTGACCGTTTTTTGAAGTAAAGGTATTAAATAATTACCTAGGTAGGTAGTTGAATTAAAGGTATTAAGTAACAGTATTAAAAAGAAAATTTTTTTTCAGCTACATGCTTTCATGACTGAAAATAATAAAATAAATAAATAAAACTGTCAGATTTGAGATCCCCACACCCAAATTAGGAAGATTAAGTATGTAATTATAAAAAAAGCAAATTTATACAAAAACCTAAGTACAATGTGAACTATAACGATTAGATAAATCAGATAAATAAAGAAATTATCTAGCTCGCTATTAGCAATTATTTGTAAAGAAAAAAAAGCAGGCTTTAGCCTCCCAGAAAATCTCTTAACTACTATTTTAAATAAATATATCATTTTATCATTCCATTTTTTAAAATGTCTTACAAAAAGGGAAATTACTTTTAAATAAATAAAATCCAGCAGAAAAGAACTTATATAGAAAAATAATGAATGACACACCAAGACATAGTGTTAAGAAAAAGGTATTCTGTAACTTTTTTATCTTTGATTAAAAAGTGGAAGTAATAAAATAATTTTGATTGTTATAAAATAGTTAGGTCACATGAAATAAATTTCCGTAAAGCAATTACACAAAATAAAAATAAAAAAAACAATAATAATAATAATTCCTATAAAGGATACCTCTTTCAGTTTGTTTTTTACCCACTCTTTAATTTTTGAAGCTTTATCTTCAACTTGTTTTGCATCACACACTCTCAATCTCTTCTAAAGAAAAAATTGAAGTAAAAATTTAATATTTAGGCAATGTGAAGAAACACATTATACTCAAGTAGGTTCATTTAATAATAATAATAAAATTACACAAATCAAACAAATCTGTTTAAAAATAATTAAGCACATTATTAAAATTAAATAGTTTTGTGCCTTAGAGATACTTCATAAAGCAATATCAAAGCATGGTAATCACCTTTAAACAACTGAGATATTGCTCGGCGAACTGAAAGCTTTTTCTCAGTTACCCTTGCTGCATAATTTCACTTCAATCATACCCTCCCCTCGATTAGTAAATTATCGGAATATACAATTCGTTCATACATGCACAAACGACATCACACATATCAATGCTCTATAGATATCTTTTTTACTCACAAGGATACTAACTCTTCACCTGTAAAATAATTATATTACCTAAAAAAGCTATGGTTCAGATGAGAAATAGCGCACCAATACGTTTTTCATTTACCATGAGTTCTGGCATGAGACAACTTAACATAAGATCTTGATCACATGAAAAAAAGCAGTTTATACCTTCCTACATTTAAATATTTTTGTATGGGTACCATAAAATTTACTAACATAGGCAGGAAATTAAAAGCTTCACCAAATTGATACTACCCACGTAGAAAAATGATATATAATCGTTATATCGAAATAATAACGATTTAACATTAGAAAACAAGTTTGCCTTGTTAAAATAATTATTAATTAAGCGGCTACTTATAGCTCATTTAAAGCCATTACATTTTATAGGATGTATAAAATTTCATTCATAATACGAACACTATTAAAACTTCATTAAAATTTCCTGTTTAAAATATTATGATATTAAAATATGGATAATAATATGATGGGATATAAATATGGATAAAAAATATTATGATATTCTACAATTATAAAATATTGTAGAATAATTAGTTAAACATCTTAATTTTGATTTCTTAAATATAGGCTGATCTGCATGTTTTTTATACATCATTATTTATATTCATTTGTATGATAGCAAAATAAGTAACAATATGGTTTATTCAAAGTAGTTATTATGTTGAATGACAAACAATGTTGGAAAGTAGGCATAATTTTTGTTCAGAGAGCTTAAAAAAAGGGAAAACTTTCTGTTGGTTCAATGAGCTTGTGTGATGTACAAAAATATCTTGATAGTTAAGTGTCATTGTTCTTTATCTTCAAAAAAATTGTACAAGTAATGAATTTAAATATTTTCTTATCAGTATATGCTTGAATATTCACTTATAATAAAAGGGGCTAAAGGGTTTTGGAGCACAATTTTTAAGAAAAAGAAAATAAAGTTTTTGCTTGAGAACGGTTCTGAATAAACTCTTTTAGCTAATCCTCGTCCCTCTGCGATGTTTTTGCGTTGTGTGTGGCACTACCGGGATTTTTTGGTGCAGATAGTGCTATGGAAATCTACCCATTGCATTTTATTATAAAAGAAAAATACAAAAATTTAAAAACATTTTCAAATTGAACAATAAAGTTTTAAATAGATATTCAATTATTAATAGTTTTAAAATTACTAGAGTTTTCAGTGTAAAGTTTTTTCCTCCAATAATTTTAGCTTTGAACTTCATCTTCAAGCAAATCTACTGAAAATCAACAATTCAAGTTTGAGAGCAACTGCTGGACACCGCAAATGGAAATGATACAGTCTGGCAAAAAGCAGGAGATAGTAAGTTTGATCCTAACAGTAACGAAACAAATGGTGTGTATATGCACCAATGTTACATGGATGAAAGTCCTCTTGTTCGTTGTTATGAAGAAGTTTTAGAGAGACACATACCTGTGTAATTCATCCTTTGTGCGATATACACATTATTAACTGTTGCTGATCATTTTATAAAGTCTTTCAAAAAACCATTTAAAGGATCCTCAGTTTACTGCTCGAAAATCTAGTTACAAGCGAACAAAAACTTGCAATTGAAGGAATAAAACTAAACTGTATCAAACAACTGTAAAATCTAATGAATTTTTTTAATTTAAAAATAATGATAATTATAGTAAAAGCACATAATCGAACTTGCATTTTTTGGAATAAAGAATAAAATGCATTTCATTTAATAAAAATATCTGTGTTTTTAACTTGTATTTTACCAAAAGATTATCAAGATGTTCACATTAAACAATGAAGATAAGAATATATTGAAGCTAAGAATAAATTGATTTTATAGTGAGTTTTGTTATAAAATAAAATACTTATGATACAAAATAGTAATGTCTTTTTCTATTTTTCTATATTCTAATAGTTATGTCTTTTTCTATAACTCTACATCTATAGTAATGTCTTTTTCTATTCTGTCTTTTTAATTTCTGTAGTGTGTAATTTATTCTTAAGAAATCTTCAGAATTTTAGAAAATAGTGGTTGGCAGATGTGCATAAGATATAATGTGGGAAAATTTTCCAAGTAGTACTTGAGGGTGTTGAAAAGAGTTATATATAAAAGCTGTTTACTCTTAATTTAATTTATCAGAAGCAATTTTCCTTTATCAGTGTGGTTAAACATTTACTTGTTTTGCTGCTATATATGAGATATTGAGCTCAGTAAGTAAAAGTGTCATGGTGGCATTAATCAATTGAGGGTTAAGAAGCATAAATCTGAATTGAAAAAAAAATCAAAAATTAAATAACTAACTTGTTCTTCAATTTGATGTTCCAATGACGATATCATGCATTCCTTGTGAGAACATGTCCGATCGCTTTCAAAACAAAATGTTAAATCACAAATGCAAATATTTGTTGGTGAAGCTCTTCTTTTTATTTCATAAAACTGCTCTTCCATAACCTGCGCCTGTTAAATGAAAGTACAGTAGATATTGTAAAAAAAACTTTATTAAAAATTATAATTTTATAACATCATTAAAAAAGGCATAATTTAAATATTTCTAGCTAAAAAAATATTGTTCAAAATTTAAATCATTTTGATAACTTACCAGAGATGAAAAAAAGCCGCAAGTACTTAAAAAAAAAATAACTTACTTTGTTACAGTAGATACTTATTAGTAACTTCTAAGTACTTACTTAGTACGGACATGATGAAAGGGTCACAGAAAACAAAAATCAAAAATAAATAAAATTTAGCAGTAAACAAAAATATTTTTAAAAAATTTTTACAATAAATATGAAAACAAGCTTAAAGAACAAATTAAGGCTATGAGTGCACGATATGTTTTAATAAGATTTTACTCACCTGGCATTTAAAAATTATTTCTTTTGCTCCGATCTTTTTTCGTTTTTTTTTTAAATCAACATAAAAATATATTTTTCAATTTAGTTAATATTTCATTTAAGTTCAAAATTATATGCTAAATCAATAGCTGGGAAGACAGTAAATGATTAGATATGTAATGATTGTAACTGGATTGGTTATGTGATGAAATGATGGAATAATCTGATGAGGCACACAAATGCTGGTTTCCAGATCTTGGAAATCCAAGCTACTACTGAAGTGCAAAAAAAGATTATGACGGATCAACATGGTGATTATTAAAATGATGTTGATAAAATTCCTTATCAGAATATAAATTTCTAAAAATAATTATATTAATTATTAATCTGTTTTAAGCAACTACAAATAAAAAGAGTTAGGGATCCTTATTTTTATTCGTTTATTTAACGTTTTTCCCCATATTTGAAATGAATTGACCTAATCTAACAACGTATATTATTTGTAAAACTTTAACTACCTAAGGATGATTTTAAGCAAAAGTAATTTTAGAGAAAACGACATTTTTAAATTAATTTACGTTATAAACAATGTAATTTTGTATGTAACAATGTAATTAATATTATAAACAATGTAATTTTGAAAGATTAAATGTAAAAATTTTTACAAAAACTTTGGAATAAATTAGGAGAAATAAACATTAAAAAATTTGGTTTTTTGAAATCTATTTCAAAAAACATTTAAAACTACGACTTTTTATACTTTACTACTCATTATTTTAATAAATAAAAGTCAAAAATTTTTTGAAGTTTAAGGCTGTGACTTACACAAAATTTTACATTTTTAAAACTATATAACCAATTGTAAAATGTGTATTTAGCCACATAAACTTAAAATGGTGTAAAAATTTGCACACCTTTACAATACCAACCTTTCAAGAATTGTTAAATAAAAAAATAAAAAAAATGAAATTAAAAAAAAAAAATTTTAATTATTGTTTGCATGGAATTATCTTCGCATAAACTAATTTTGCAATTGCGAGTAAAAATGTTTAGATTCATCTAAAAAGCTCTAGAGCTGCTGAGAAATACGCAAATAGTAAAATTACTATTAAGGGATCAAAAAAATTTTACCGTTTTTCTGCAGCTCCTAATTAATCCATTGTAAGGCCTAAGAGGTCCAGGCCTAGGGCCCCCACATTTTCGGAGGACCCCTAAATGTTACAAATTATTCCTTTTTGTGTTTTTCCTAAAGAATTGCCTATTAGAGTAATGAGTTAACAAAAATTTAAATATATATAAGTTGAAATTTACTAATATATAGTAACTTACTTTTGTTATAAATATTTAAAATCACTTCATAATTAAACATGTAAATGCAATTTTAAGTAATGACCAGGACCATCGCGTTTCAAGATCAGACCCCGCTTTCCTGACAAAAACTTGGGACCATATTTCCAAGATTGCAGCTGACTCCCATATTTAAAGATTCAAGAATCGAAATCTGTCAAAAGAATGGAATGTTTATTCAGAAAAAGTAAGTTTTTGTGTCTGATTTTGTACCTTAAAATATCGTCTGCCCTAATTAATGAACATATTTAAGGTGAGACTCTTGAACCATCAAATTTAGTCCAAGTGTTTGACAATCCAATATAATGGTCACATTATATCAAAAGTTATTGAGGGTGTCCCTTTTTTTCTTTCTTTATTTATTTAAACCCATAATAAATATTTAATAAAAAATAAAAACAGTCTAATGACAGATTACAAAAAAAAAAAAATTAGTTAAATTAATTCTAAAGAAAAGCAAACCAAAATGAAAAAAGCCAAACCAAAATTAAAATTAAATGTAATAAGCACATAGAATAAATTTTCATTCGATTTCTAAGTTGCAGTCTTCGTGTTTAGGGAGAACAAACCAAAAATCGATTACTAGTTTTAAAAAATATTCATTCTTTATATTGAAGTAGAAACTTTCTTCTTGACAAATACAAAACATTAAAAGATCAGCTCATCATTCATTCATGTATAAATAGTTACCTAAGAAAAATTTATGACAGAAAATGTAATTTGTTGGTAAATATTTTTGGTTAAATTATTTTGCTCTAAAAAATTACTTTTTTCAGTAACTAAACTCGCAGATTATTCTATAATGAGAAAAAATGTATATGGATTTGATTACATTTCTTCAGTTCATAAATCATTTGCAAAAGGGAGTTTGAATCACATAACCTATCTTATACACTGAGGATTCTTTACGAAAATGTTTCCAGCCACAAATACCTCAAAAAATTATTAACTGGTTTTGATGAGTTCTTTTTATTGCAACTAATTTAGCCAAAACATTGTATGTTGTGATTTAATTGTTTAGATAGCAGAATTTAAGTATTTTTGATTGAAATTCAAAATTGCAGGTTCAAATTTCGCATGTTGTATTAATACTGTATTAAAAATATCGAGATTTTTAAAAAAACCATCATGTGTAAATGAGTAACAACTGCCAAAAGATACAATAGTTTGATGATTAAATCTGCAAAAATAAAGAAAGAGTTAAAAGTTATTAATGAAATGGCGATTTTAAACTCTAAAACCCGTTAAAAAAAATCACATTGACAATATTTTATTTAATAACTGTTGTTGAACAGACGACCCAATTTTGGGTTTACAGCTACTAATGTTCAACTCCATAGCCTCGTAATTTTGCACCCAATCCAGAAGATAAGGGAACTCCTAGATGAAGTATTGGTAGAAATTTGTCTTTGTGGAGGACTTTTTGATGGAACTAACGCTCATTCGCGTCACATGGAGAGAAAAACTACGAAAAGCTCCCACGGTTAGCAAGGGGACTGTTAACCCATGATCCAGCATGATAATGCAAGTTGGGTCCGGAATTCGCAACTACCAGCTATCGCTGGGATTCGAACCCGGTTCACCTCATTTGAAAGCGAACACTCTATCCCCTGAGCCACTACGGCTAATAATTCTTGGAACACGCAGAAAAGAGCAACAATAACTGCCACAAAAACAATAGGAAAATATCTTGGATTGATAATTAAATCCGCTCAAATATAGCGAGTCAATAATGATGTTAAAATGCAAGATTCGAAACAAGCAAGTCGTGATAATATCGTATTCGTGATCGCAACGCAAGAATAAGCCATCAGGGGAGAAGACCGGTTCCATGCCTTAACTTTCTCTCTCCTCCTCTTCTCAGTTATATAAGAATGTACTACGATATTTTCTCTTAATATTTTTCGTATTTAATTGTCACAAATAATTTTTAAAATTTCCATGACGCTTTCTTTTAGAACTATGTTCTATGTAGTTTTCAGTTCCAATAATTTTCTAACCTAAAAGTTTTTAATCTATTTGAAAATCAAGAGAGAAACTGACGTGCTTCCTTCTCCTATGACTCTCCACACGCTAATGGTGAAAGCATGCGTAGTGTTGCCATAAGTAGAGAATTTTGATCTATAGCCCATTAGCACCTATAGCCCATTTCGATCAACAATTTAAAGCATTGAGATTTTCCAAACCACGCGGAAAAGAGTAGCAATAACTACCGAAAAAACGACAAAATAAATTAATTTAAAAAAAAATATTTAGATTTGTGATGAAATTAGCATAAATAAAGCACACATTTTAATGCGCGATTCGAGTGCCCTAATAATACATATTAAAAATATTAGGATTTTCCAAACCACGAGGAAATTCGGAGCATAACTACCGAAAAACGATAAAAAATAAATACACTTTTACTTCGATAGTGATCTAATGTAACAGTTGAATTAGGAAACCAGTTGCAATCGAATAGCGATCGAATTGGTTCGAAGAAATCGATTCGAATCGAAGAAGTGCGTTTCAGTTGCATAATGCGCGATTCAAAATTTTCGATTTTTTTTTTCTTTTTAAAAGTATACAAGGTGTTTAAGCCCCGGACCCATTTTGATGTTTAATAACTCATAAAATAATAAAGATAGATTGATATTAATAATATAAATGGTTAGATAGACTCAAAAAGTTTCATGACCCTTGTCAATGAACTTCCACGTGTGCCTCCTTCGTCGCACGGAGAATATCAAGTCGATAGTCAATTTCACGCCAGGTAGCGGCAAGCGTTATGAGTTATTAAACATCAAAATAGGTCCAAAATGGGTGTTTCTGGCATTGTTAATCGCCATAATGTGCGCATATGGGGATCTGAAAACCCCCACGAATACCATGAGACACAAAGGGATTCCCCAAATGTTAATGTGTGGTGTGGACGAATGCACGACCGAGTCATTGGGCCTTTCTTTTTCACAGAAAAGACGGCCGAGACTTTGGCCAAGACTTGGACATGCTGAAAAACTTCGTATTTCCACAACTAGAAGAGCTTCAGCCGAATGTCTTTTTGCAACAAGATGGTGCACCACCTCATTGGGGTTCGTAGTTCTTTGAATGACCATTTTCCAGGAAGATGGATTGGGCGAGGAGGTCCAATTCCTTGACCACCCAGATCTGATATAACGCAGCTGGACTTTTTACTTTGGGGATTTATAAAGGACAATGTTTACAGGAGGATCGTGTCGAACATTGATGACCTAAAAGCCAGAATTACAACCGCAATAGCCTCTGTGGATGCCGACATGCAGGCCGCTACCTGGCGTGAAATTGACTATCGACTTGATATTCTTAGTGCGACGGAGGGGGCACACGTGGAAGTTCATTGACAAGGGCCTTGAAACTTTTTGAGTCTATCTAACCATTTATGTTATTATTTTTAATCTATCTTTATTATTTTATGAGTTATTAAACATCAAAATGGGTACGGGACTTTATAAGCACCCTGTATAATAATACATATTTTTTTTTTCATTGTGTTCAGGTGCCGCCGGAGCCACAGATTGCGCACCCTTATATACAGCATCTCAATTAACATGCAAAAACAAGGTTAAAGATGCTTTACTTTTCACTTTGGTTGAAAAATACTGGGCATAATTAAAGAGACAAAATAATCTAGTCCAATAAAAAGTTACATTTTCAGCGCTTTTGATAAATCTTTCCAAATCAGTAAAAATAAATTATGTTTTCCTAATCGTATTACCAGGGGCGTGCTTAGACGAATATTTAGGCCCTGGGCCAAACAGTAAGGCATTTTATCATGATGGTTAATAAAAATCATGTTTTGTGCAACTAAGTATATAATTAAACATAGGATTTTTCCTATTTCAATCAGATTTTTCTTTAAAATTATTTTCGCGTTTAACAATCTGACAAAATGTATAAATTAATACTTTACATTATTTATCAATAATACTAACTAAAATTCTTAATACCACTAATAATGAAAAGATTAATATTCTTATTTAATTATTATAAACTAATTATTGAATAAATAAAGTCTGTAATTATTTTGTTAACAAATTAAATACATTAATAAATTGCAAAGACAGTGAACCAACTTGTTGAATGAAAAGTAAATTAAGATCAGAAAAAATTTTCAAAAATAAATTATTCTTGGCAGAGCAAGTCTTTATTCATCAATTACAAGTAGATAGGTGATAAGTTTTAAAATTACTTGTAAAAAATAAATGTGTTAAATTAAAATATATTTATTGATAAAAAAAAATCATACAACGAGCACTTTAAATGTGAAAATGATATGAAATGAAAACTTATAATTTAAAAGTTACATTCCAAATCTTTCAAACATTTCAGCTCTTAAAAAAATATTTTTTGTTTCTTAATTTATTAACTTGTTTCTTGATTCTATGAATAAAACATTTATTATCAATGAGATTTCATATCAATGGTTTATTATCACAGCCTTAAGTATAATATATTAGTTAATGGAGTACTGTATAAATAATACTTTCTAGATAAATCTGTGATTTTAAAAAAATCACGAGATTCAAATCAATGATTTTTTTAATTAAATATTTTTAAATTATTCCAACCCTGCATTTTGTTTTTCTTAACATTTTCCGCAGCAGTTCCACACTAGCTAAATCGGCAATATAATTACACTAAATCGGCAATATAAAAACATTAAATCGGCAATATAAAAACACTAAATCAGCAATAGTTGAAATTTTTAATACAATTAATTTCTATGACATAAAAGTTGAAAGTTGACAAAAAATTCCATGTTGTTATTTTAAAATTTACGCCCCTGATATCAAGGAACATTAACTGAAATGAAATTCAGATTGGGAAATATAAATTAGAATAACTCGTATGAATAATATATCCAAGACTTAGAAAATATAAAGAAAAACTTGTTATTTAACTATTAATTAGTCCAGAACGTTCGGTGGCCTTAACTTTTAGCGGCTCTGAACCCCCCCCCCCCACCCGCCCACCCCTATGCACCTCCTTATGTAATCAAAAATGCCAATTTCAAAGTTTTTTCTCCTAACACCTGTTACAACAACAATATAATTTAAAAAACGTAAAAGCAATACTAGACAGTAATAGATCCAACGGCATAGAGCATCGACTCAAATTCAAACAATCAAATTGCCATTCCACATCCGTAAAAGCAAAGCACAATCCAATAGAATTTTTCGATTCGAGTATTTGAGGCAAATAAAGAGTTGTTTACGATATTTGTATTATACAATATCGATAACTGAATTTGATCCATTTCATATATATATATATATACATATATATATATATATTTATATACATATATATATATATTTATATACATATATATATATATTTATATACATATATATATATATTTATATACATATATATATATATTTATATACATATATATATATACATATATATATATATTTATATATATATATATTTATATATATATATATTTATATATATATATATTTATATATATATATATATATATCAGTCGTTGAACAGCTGACCCGATTTTGGGTTTACGACTACTAATGTTCAACTCCGAAGCCTTGTAATTTTGAACCAATCCAGAAGACAAGGAAACTCCTGGATCAGTACCCCCAGTAGTATTGATTTGTTATAAGAACATGGAGGACAAGGGAACTCCTGGATCAAGTATTGGGAAAAATTTGTCTTCGTAGAATACTCTTTGATGGAACCCACATTAGCGTTACATGGAGAGAAAAACCACAAAAATCTTCCACTGTTAGCCTGACGGCAAGTTGACTAAAACCCATGATCCGTCTGCCACTGAGGACATTTTACGTCAGCACCGTGGCGAGCCGGGTGCGGAATTCGAATTAACCAACCATCGCCGGGATTCGAATCCTGGATCAAGTATTGGGAAAAATTTCCCTTAATGGTGTACTTTTTGATGGAATCCGCATTTGCGCTACACGGAGAGGAAAACCACGAAAACTTCCCACTGTTACCCTGACGGCAAGGGGACTGAAACCCATGATCTGTCTACCACTGAGGACATTTTACGTCAGCACCGTGGTCGGAGCGAGCCGTTCGCGGAATTCGAATTGACCGACTATAGCTAGGATTGGAGTCCGGTTCACCTCACTGGGAGGTGAGCGCTCTATCCCCTGAGCCACCACGGCTCATGCTAGCTTATTTGGAGAAGAAAAAAAATCCTCTTTTTGTATTATCTAATATGCACCTCAGAAACGGAATTTTGACATAATAAGTCATTGCAAAGATGAAATATGAAGCTGATGAAAAAATCCAAATCTTAAAACAAGATCTTTACATAACACTTATATCAGGAAATACTGAACAGTTTGTTTCAGTTTTTCTCCCCTTCATTGTTTAAACATCGCGGGATGAAGGTTTTCTATTAACGCGAATGGCCTGAGTGGGTTTCATAATGAGCCACGCTTGTCTTTTATTAAAATATTAAGTACACTGATATACCTAATAATGATAAAAATGTTGTAGTAAATCTAAATTTGGCTCTAAACAATTTAATGGGGAAATATTTTTTTTATTTTTAAGTTTACATTATCGATGCATGTAAACTGAACTATAACGAAATTAACCTTGGCCAAAGAGTATTTAATTAAATTAGTAAGCATATTTTTAATTATTCCGAGAGGTATGACTATGCACATATAGCAACAAAAAAAATAATATAGTGGAATAGACAGATAAAACAAAACTCTTTAAAGTTTGAAATATTTTTTGAATTGTATTCACGTCACAACATGCCTGCCTGGCTGCTAGAAATTTTGTACATCCATGACCCAAAAATATTTCTAGGTCATAGAAATACATTACAAGGTCAAACATTTAAATACATCTTTAAGGAATGGAAAATTGAACAAGAAATTGAAATAAAAGGGGGTTCGTGTTCTCGGAGCCCCATTTCCCTCCGCTCTTCTTCTATGAACCCATAATTTATCCCTTAAGATCTTCCCTTAAGATTGAATAAAATGCGAATTTTTACTTTGAAGTATGTAGCGTAGCTATGTAAAACTCCAATAACTTTAATAATTTTTTTATGGAATGTAAAAAAAACTAAATGTTAATTTTTAGTAATTTTCGTCTATCGTAGAATATTTTTAGAGAGTATTTCTTATTTCGACCCTGAAACAAATAGTTTTATTATATTATTCTGACTCAAAATATTTTTATGCCATTAAAGCTAAAAGCTTTCTTGAAACGAATTTTTTTAATTTTCTCATAAATTTTCATAATAATTAAATGCTCCAACCAACGAGGTTGAATCCAATCATATTTTTCAATTTCTACTATTAGTTCACGCTTTCCCTATATACCTATATATATATAAACTCATGTTTGTGAAAATTGCGACACCATGAAGGACTTAGCAAGTGAGCTGAAATTTTCAGGAAATGCAAAGTAGAGCATAATATGCAAATGATTAGAATTTCAGACCCGTAGCGGATGCGTATGCTGAGCAGCGCCCTCTGAACGGCGGATGGATCCGAATAAATAGACGGCTGTAGCGAGGCGTGTATGGTTATCGGTGGTTATCTGCTAGTGGTAAACGTTAGCTTAGTAGTTACTTATGCCTCTTCGACGAAAGAGAGCGAGATTTCAACAGTTTACGGAGTTTGAACGGGGGAGAATCATCGATCTTCGTGAAGCTGGATTGTCTTATCGTGTAGTAGCCGCTCGTGTGCAGCGTAACAGCAGCAAAGTGATGCGTGTTTGGAAGCAGTGGACGGACGAGTGTCGGACAACTCGAAAATCCGGGAGTGGACCCCGAAATGTGACGTCAGCTCACGATGACAGACACCTGATCCGCATGGCGCTGACGGACCGTACGGCTCCCTCTAGACAACTGACAGCACAGTGGTCAATAGCTACAGGTGTTTCATTGTGTGCTTCATTAATTCGTAGACGTCTGCTGCAGCGTAGACTGCGTGCAAGGACTCCTTTATACAGGATCCCCCTCACGCTAAACCATCGCTGCGTGCGGCTTCAATGGGCCAATCAGCATAGTGACTGGCAGGCTTATTGGCAGCATGTCGTGTTTTCTGACAAATCCCGCTTTAATTCGTGGTACCATGATGGCCGCATTCGTGTCAGACGTTATGCCGGTGAACGCCGCCTTCCGGAGTGCATTATCGAAAGCCAGTGAACGAACACCCGGAGTTATGGTCTGGGGTGCCATAGCATATCATGGATGATTTCAATTGCTACGAATTGTGGGTAATCTGAACAGCAACCGGTGCATCAGGGAAGTTCTGAAGCCCCAAGCTGTTCCTTTCCTTTAAGCCCTGCCAAGGGCTGTATTTCAACAGGACAATGCCCGCCCTCATATTGCTAGGACTGTTCAATCCTTCCTTACATCGCGGCAGGTACAGCTTCTTCCTTGCCCAGCGTATTCCCCGGATAAGTCGCCGATTGAACATGTGTGGGATTTCGTTGGTCGGCGTCTCACTCGCGATCCTCGTTCTGTTGCTTCTACAGACGAACTTTGGGTACGCATACAAACAATATGGCATGCTCTTCCTCGGACAGGCATTCAAAATTTGCTTGACTCCATGCCACGTCGTGTAGCAGCACTTATTGCGGCGCTTGGTGGCTACACAAAATACTGATTTCGATCTCTTGTTATTGTTTGTTTGCTTTGAAAGTTTAATCATTTATTTGTACCACTACCACTCAACTGTGTATTAAATTTCATTCAATTATGGCGATTCCTTCATGGTGTTGCACTTTTCACAAACATGAGTTTATACATATATATATATATATATATATATATATATATATATATATATATATATATATATATATATATATATATATATATATATATATATATATATATATATATATATATATATATATATATATATATATATATATATAGTTCAAATTTTCAATCGTTAATGTAATCAGGAATAATTGTGAGCCCAACTCAAAAATCCTGAACATTTCTTGAGTAAAATCATTAATGACGCATTTCAAAAAATTAGTGTCTTTATAAATTTAAATCATTTGATATTTTCACAACATGAAATTCTAAATAAATTATATGCAGCATAATTTAAATTGCAGCATAAGTATCAATTCAAATTCCAATATTTTTAAATAAAATATGAAACTATTTTTATACATAAATATGATCGATGATTTCTTGAAACTTTTGGACCTTGGATTTCCGGAAATTTCCGGGGATTTTTTCCGGAGCACAATCATCTCGGATAAAATACTTTTTATTCATCCACTCGACTTCAAATACATTTTTTTTACACTTGTAGTGGATGACACTTGAAGTTAATACAGTTTTTTCAAATATTAAATCATTCATTAAATTTCATTAATTTTAGATTTATATGGGAGAAATAAATTTCTTTTATATAAGATATTTAGCAGGATATAAATTTAGGAATAAAAATAGTCAGTGGCGTCATTTAATATTGTGATTCTATCATATGTATATACATATTTATATTAATTGCAATTATTTAATAAAAAGTAACTAAAATAAAATTTCTCTTTGTTGACTTAAGTAAGAATTGATTTTATATTAATTGTTTATACTGGAAAAACGGGATTTATTATTAAGAGTCGCAAACCCAAAATATAAATCAGGGGTTAAATATTGGTCATAAAGTACAGAATAAATTTTTTACAGACTTTTTTTTCGAAAGTGAGTGATTTAAGCTTTTATTTATCTCTTTTTTATTCTTAATATGTTATTTGCTATAGTTTTCATTGCAAATTTATAGGTATATTTTAACCTTTGTAATCAGCCATAATTATCGGTAAGTTTGACTATTTTTCAAGGTGCGTAGCCAGATTTTTCAACAAGAAATAAGCAGCACTTTTAAAACACTCAAAAATAGTTTTAATCACTTTCCAAAAAAAAAATCATAATAATTCATAAATAGGACAAGTGTAGTAATAAAAAAAAAAATTCTATCGTTTAAAGTTATAAACATAAAATCAACAAAATGCAAAAACATTTTCAAAAACTTCACATAATCATGATAAAATAACTGGTTTTTGATAAATATTGCAGAAAAATTGGGAAAATCTTTTTTTTTTTTTTTTTTTTTCTTTTTTTTTTTTGTAATTTATGACGACAATCGTCAAGGCAAAGAAAAAATCTTTTTTTAAAAGATAGAAAATTAGGCACTTCTTACAAACGCCAAATTAAAAAAAAAAGCACCTTTAAGGGCTTTTAAAAAAACGTAAATAAAAAATAAGCACTTTTAAAGTACTTTTTAAAAACACCACGCACGCTGTATTTAATGTGCAAGAAGAAGAAATATGCACAAATTGTTTTATAAAAATAATTTTTATAAAGAAAAAGGAAAAAAATTCAAGGTAACCCAGACGTAATAAAACTGTTACAAAAATATTTGGCAGGTTTTATGGTCAATTCTTTATACAAAAAGGCTCCATTCCACAAACTTGGATAAAACTGTTAACGTTATAACTTCAATAATTAAAAATCATAGAGTAAAATAAATAGGTAAATAATGAATTAATGAAAAAACATGCGTTTTAAAAATTTTGCTTTTCGGAAAAGGAAGTAAGATGTTCACATTGCGTATCTTTTCTTTTTATAAAAAAAGAAGCTATTTTTAAAATAAATGAATGAAAAATTTGAACTGAATGAAATTCGAATTTAATGAATGAAAAATTTCCCCATAATATAGAAGCACCCATAATATAGATATTACCTCTACTCAGTCAAAAATTTTATACACTGACTAATTATTATTACTAAGTGCATAGCTCTAAAAATGCCTTCTCAATTTTAGAAATAAATTTGCATTTTCCAGATTTAATAGTTTCAATGAATTGAATCAATGAAAAATCAAATCTGAAAGGAATTAGAGCCAAAATTTCGGTCCCTTAAAGATTCACCATAGCGGGGTTTGACTGTATTTAAGAATTAATTGTAAAGAGAAAAATGTGAAAAAAAGTTTTTAAAAATAATAATAATTAGAAAACGATAATTTAATGCATAAAAAAAACCCTCTGTGAAGACATACCGAAAAAGAAAAATCCTTGAAAACCACAAATTTATAATCAAAATCAATTCGGGTGATTGAAATTGAATCTAGTTGGCGATTTATGGCACCTCATGTTTCCTATTCGATCGATCGTTTTCACCGGAGGTTTTTCTCCTCTTTACAGATGATGTCATTTTTTGTTACGTCATCTAGGGGATACCCAATCAAAATCTCCCTTTGCCTATAACGAGCAGGCTGGATTGTTGATACACAAAGATTCCACGCTTCACCAACGGTTATTAAACAGAACCGTAATCTAGTATTACATAAACAGGCCATTATTAGGATTAATATTTGAATCAAATGCTGAAAGCTTAATAATTATTTTTAAATCTATATTGGGTACGATTCATTAATATAATTTATTACTAAGTAATATTAGCTGATAAAAATTTGAATAAATTTTTGTTACTTTATTTATGCTAAAATTATAAATTTTGGCAAGTACGAATTATTCTATATACATTTAACTAAATGTGAGCTAAAAATTTAAATGAAGAACAATAGAGTCATATTAATTAAAATAATACAAAAAGAAAGAAAATTTATATATTCCTTCTTTACATTTTCGAGAACTCCATTCCCAAGGCTTATTTATTTTATTTATTTACTTTATCTGTTTATTTATCATTGATTTATTACTTTATCTGTTTTCTATTTATTACAAACATTGAAAAAAAATGCAAAAATGAATCGTAAATCATCTTTGTTGAGAAAATTCATTACACTATGCAAGTTAAAAAAATAATTACAAAAATGACAATATTTTACTATGAAGTAACATAAATACGTGTATAAAAAAAACTTTACAGTTTGAATTGATTCTATAATTTTACAGAAAAAATTTAGATTAGAAAACATAATAAAGAATTATGAATTCTAAAGAGTTTCATTATAAGCTAGAATAATCGCATAATTTAATTTTAAATACGATTTAATGTTTTATAATGGTCACAATTATTTTTAATAAAAGTATGCGCAAAATTCATATTTAGTCTCGCAATCCCTTCGCAAAAATAGCTTTTTTTCTTTTATTTCCTTTCTCAATTGAGACATGAAAATATTTTCATGATCATAAAAAAAATAATCAATAAATAAATTATAATTGTAAACTAAGTACGGGCAAAGATTAAGTTTTAGTTTTAAGAAAATCAAACTTTCCATTAGATTTTAACTAATTCACGCGCATCAGTTTAATTTTCATAATTTGAATATAGAGACTGGCGAAATTTGGGATTGTTTGAAACAAAGAAGACAAGCGAAACGCTCCAAAATTTTAATAGTAACTAATTAAAAATGAGATCAAAATAGTGAAAAAATATTAGCCTCACCTCTTGAACATCATTTTGTTCTACTAAGGGTATTATTCTGAAAAATTATGATTCACAGAAATGAAGATTTGCAGAGAAGTTAACACAAAGGACGCAGTTTTCTCCTTTAAACACCGGTTTTTTGAGGGAACAGCAGCTGTTAGAAGCCACAATGCTTCCAATGAATGAGATAGGTTAGCCAAATATGGCGACGTTTCTGCAAATTTGGGGTGGATGTTTAACGCCAAATATTTTTTATTAAAACTGGGAAAGTATTATAATGTAATTGAGAGCGGTAAGCTTTTCAATTTTGACGTAGCTAAATATGCATTTTTAAGAAGATGGAAGAAATTCATCTTTAAGAACTAGTCCATTAATTAAGCATTTTGCGAAATGAAAGAATAAAATAAATTTCAGAATAAAAAGCTCATTTGTTTTTTTTATCGTCGATTGTTAAGAAAATTCTTCCATATTTTTTTTCTGATTTAACTGAATCGCTCAGAAAGTGAAAATAAAATATTTTTAGAAAAAAATTTCGTTTATATTTTTCCATTTGATTTTTTAAATAAATGAATTTTATTAAAAGCCTCTTTAATTCTTTTTTCCTTAAAAATGAACAAAAGCATTACAAAACCATAAAAAGAAGTGTAGTAAAAAATGACTGAGAAAACCATAACTGCATCGATTTTACAAATATTGTCTGGGTAATAACGACAAGAAAATTCCGAAATTCGTTTAAAAATAGCCAAAACTCTTAAAGACATAATAAAATATCCTTAGAATAGAAATATTTTCCTATCTTTTGAGCAAAAATTTTAATTTGAAATATTAATAGTTTTTTAAAGTTATGTGCGAAATACGTTATTTTAATTAGCACGTTATTATTAAATACGTACAGTACAAATACAAATACTTATATTAAGAGATATTTCTCTTAATATAAGTATTTATATTTGTAATGAGATGTAATTATCTTAAAAATTTGAAATAAATGTAGTAAGGAGAGGAATCAACATAATGAATAAATATGTGAATACACGAATATATATTTTTAAAAAAATTGACACAATAGTTAACTTGTTTTAATATGAAAAGAGACAGTGAAAATTGCCAACTTTCGCATTTATATGTATTTATTTACACATGGGAACATTCAGTATCATGTGCAATAGGAGAATTGAAACTCCGAGTTGCGTGAAGTTATTTTTGTATTAACGCGAGTATAGATGAAATAATTTATCTAAATTTTTTGTTTAACCCACTTTCGGCCAAAGGTGCATAAGCGCACTATTTCAATAAATATTCTTTATTCACAGTGTAATATATATTTTTAACTAATTTAATTTTTGTGCTACTCTTAAGGGTTCTGAAGACATCTATAAAATATTAGTAATTCAATTGGTATAAACACTTTCTGTTGAGTAATTTTCAAACTACGATAGTTTTTATTTTATTTTATTTATTTATTTATTTATTTTGTTAACTTGAAATGGTTCTTATTATTACCGTTGTTGAACAGCCTGGCGACCTAATTTAGGGCTTACGGCTATTATTGTTCAACTCAGTAGAGTTATAATATTGAACCCAATCCAGAAGACAAGAGAACTCCTGTATCACGCATTGGGAGAAAATTGCCTTCGCGAAGGACTTTTTGATGAAACTAACCCGCATTTGCGTTACATGGAGAGGAAAACCACGAAAACCTTTTACGATTGGACTAATGGCAAGGGGACTAGAACCCATGATCCGTCAACCACTGAGGATATTTTATGTCAGCACTGTGGTCGGTGCGAGCCGGGTGCGGAATTCGAATCAGCCAGCTATCGCTGGGATCGAACCCGGGTCATTTGATTGGGAGGTGAACGCTCTGTCCCCAGAGTCACTACGGTTCTTGAAATGATTTTTGATAAATTCTTTTTGAAAACGCATAATCATTGCACATGAGATTAATCATGTGTTTTTACCAGAATAGAGAAATTTTAGCCAGGTCAAAAAAAAAAAAAAAAAAAAAACGATTGGATTTTTTTAGTTTAAACCAACTTAAAAAAAAACCCGGGTAAAATCAAGAAATGCCAGCTTTCATTAGAACCAATTTTTTCCCAAAACTTTGAAAAAGAGTATAAAACTGTTAATTACTACATTGACATGATTGTATAGTAAGAAAAATGAGAAAAAAACAATGTTTTAAACAAAATATATTAATTATTTTGAATATATATACCACGTACAACTTCATAGAAAATGTTTCATTCACAAAAGATATATAGCCGCATAATTATTATGAGCAATTTATAATAGGATGAATTAGAACATGGAATGAAATAAGTATGGAACAAATCGGGTTAAAAATGCTTGGTTCTAAACCAACCTCGTAAAATCAACCTCGTAAACTTCAAAACGAAAGCAAATTTGAGTAGAAATATATCCGTAATAGTAAAGTTCATCTGTACAGTAAAAATTTAAACAAGAGCATACATAATATTATTTTTGATGTTACAAACCACTACAACCCTCTGTGCATAATTAAATATAATTATACCGATTTAAAAAATTTCTTTCACACTAAGAGTATATAATATGCACAGAAAAAATACTAATGATTCATTAAATTATCAATGAAAAAACATAGAATGAATGCTGTTTTATGTCCAAACAACTTTACATACACTACTGAAATTTTCAGCTTATCTTTTTCCTCTTTTTGAAATAATTTTTAAAAGGATTAGGATATTCAACAACTCAAAACTGCCTCATATATACATACCTACATATAATGATGCATGTAAATTCTTCACAACATTTCTGTATACCAAGTTTTATTTTAAGAAATTTAACTTCTGCAACTTAAAGATGTGAAAAAATATCTTTTAATACCACCATTTTATAACTTATAGTATTGATTGTTTTCATCAAATTAGCTATTAAACTTATAAAATATTCCATTTTGCTGAAATATTCGGCATGTGATGCAGAGCATCCGCGTATTTACATCAATGGAAGTATTAAATTGTTTACGTTTTGATATTTTAGTAACATTTTTCAGCATTTTAAAATTGACACTATACTGTAGGTTTACTTAAACTCAATTTTCTCTAAACTTTAAATTATTAAATGAAGTGAAACAGTAATTTATGAAGAAAGTTTCTACCACGGTATAACGTTCTCTAGAGAAATTTATTGCAAAGATACTCGCACAAATTTCACCGAGATAGTTTTTGATCGAATAGTTTTAAAATTTAATGCTTAGTCATGCAGATTAAGAGTTCTAACTTTTAAATATTGAAAATTCAGTAATGTTCAAAAGATCGCTGTAAATTAAATCCCGACGGATTTTGATGAGCTTAAGATATATTGCTCTCTATACTTAGAAAATAAATCATACCGAGCACGTGTTTCATACAGTTTTTAATACCTTAAACATTGACATCGAAGAGCAAAAAAATTAAATTTCAAACAGTTTTCAATAAAAAAATTTATTCAACTACACAGTAGACCTGTTGTGTTGTTGTTTCTAATGCCACTTGCCAATATCAACAAGCTTGCTATGAGTATCCAAGTGCATTTTTAAGGCATACGGTGAGTTTGAGCCACACACACGTCTCAGTCCGTTTTACATTCATACTCCATGCATTCATCCACAGATAGCAATTTTGACCTGAACCAGAGAACTATCTATCTCCAATTCAGTACCGCCAGATCTATTGATTTGTTATGGGAACTTGGAGGACTTTGTGACCCAGAGAAATTTAACGTCACCATATAATACACTGGGATTCTTCGGCCGGCGGGATTGAACTCACGCTCTCACGAAGACGAACCCAACGTCCTGTCAATCAGGCTATCCAAACCTCCCCTGTTAAAATTACATATTAAACGGCTCATTCTTTGATGAAACATTATTTTGAAGAAATTGTTTTGTCACAGACCTTAAACTGAAAATTCCAAAGTGAAAATTTCGTCATATTTTCGTAAATTATTTTAAACATTTTTATTTCTTCCAATGCAATAACCAAAATAACACAAAACCTAGTTACTTACAAGACTACTGCGTCAAATATGATGAAGTTTGGCAGCTAAAAAGTTTTAGTAAAAACAATTACCATACCCAGAGGTATACAAAATTTTTATCAGCCACAGGCGATTTGAAGGATTTAAGCATGTTATGGAATGGAAAATAGCGCAACAGTTTTTTTTTTTTTTTTTTTTTTTTTTTTTTTTTTTTTTTGCTTTCATGTTAAATTTTGAAACAATAAAAGAAATTAGCTAGGATTTTTTGGGCACCTTGGCAACCGGGATTTGTAAAACTAGCCATAATAAGTTTAGAAAAATTGAATGAATAACAAAGTTTGTTATTTAGGTTTTTTTTTCCTTTTTAAATTGTTATAAATTGTTGAAATAAAAAAAATTAATCAGAAACAAAGTAAAGGTTTTAACCTTTAATAAGGTTTTAACCCTTAATCCAAGAGTCATAATGACCTGAGTATACAATACAATTGGGTGGGTAGCAATTAAGGGCTAACTATAATTCAATGAAAATTATGATTAAGAAAGTAATAATATTTTATAGATAAATATAAAATACCCAGGTTTTTTTAGCTTGGGGCAAATATACTGGGTATTTACCACAGTTAATACCCAAAATTTATAAATACCTGAGTATTTATGAATTCCTAGGTATTCAAATACCCAGGAAAAAAAATTCAATGATCATGTTTTTCTTTTGAGTTTCACAAAATTATATATATTTAAGGTATAATTAAGTTTTGCTTACATTGTTAATAGTTAATTAGTTATTACTATTTAGTTATTAGAAGAAAAATTCATTCAACTGGAACATGTAAATTATTGTAATCATTGTATTTTTAGTTTTTATTTGAGACTGGCTATGGTTTAATCTGCCTGAAGTTCGCATTTCGATTCATAATTCCAAATATTTGTGGTTTCAAAACTAATTTCTAAACTACGAAATTTTGCAAGAAATATATTTTAAAAATGCAATATTTTTTCATCAGATTTTAAGTAGTTTATTTTAGAAAATTTATTGCACAAAACTTTTGCGTCATGTGAATAATATGTAAGCAAAATATCAAATATTTTAAACTTACTTTTTAAAAAAACTCATTTATTTTATATAAAATAGTTTTTTTTTTCTTCTTTTTTTTTTGTTAATTTAGATGCGAAATTTTCACTTTTAGTTATATCACTTATATTAAATTTATAGAATTAATATAAATAAACAAATTTAAGAAATTTTAAATTAAGTCTTTGTGCCTATTCAATTATTCTATTTCATCCAGTTTACACCATTGTCAAGGGGAAAAAATGATTTTTATTTCTTGGAAAGCGCTCAACCTTCACATAAATCACTTTAAACATAAAGTCTACTTTGCGACATTGCACAATGCAAACCTTTTTACGATACTTTTTCATGAGACAATGCAGCTCCTCTACTGGGTCTATTTATTTTTATTTTTATTTTTTAACTGATATATTTTAAGTCTTAATGTTCATTTTTGAAAAGTAAGAAAAGAAAGAGAAATAATATCACATCTTTAATGTGATATTATTTCCAGAACTAAAAGCAAGACAAAACATGGTTGCATGCTTTAAAAGGAGAAAAAAAAAGCCTGAATTTGGGAACAAAAGAAGAGGGGGGGGGAAGCCTGAAGGCAGGGAAAAATACCCATTTATAAACCTACCCGGCCAACATCTATAGATACACTACTAAACGTATCTTTTGTTCTAATATTTTAAGGAATAACATTAAAATATCCAACGGTTAATTTAAAAGTAAAACAAAAACTACAAACCAATAAAATATAAATTTTAGAAACGGATATAATGAAGAACAAAAAAATTCAAGATTTATTTGTTACGAACTGTTATTTTAGTTGAAAACGAAAGCAATTATTTCAAAAAAAAATTCGTTAATGTAATTAACTGACCTTTGCTTCAGCATCTTGAGCTTTTCTTTCGGCTCTTCCTACTTTATCACGTAAATCAGACAGCTGGAGAGAAGAAAAAAAAATATAATAAAAAAGTAAAATTTCAAACTTTCGCAAAAAGAAAGAGAAAAATAGAAAGAAGAGGGAAACATTTGAAACTAAAATACAAAACTACACATTCGAACTAACAAAATTAACATTTCGTTAATTCGAATTTTCGGTCACCTGAGCTAGCTTCTGAGCTATATCTCTGAGATTTAGTGCAGATCTAAGTATGAAGTCATGCAAAGCTAGCTCTCCTTGACAAACTGGAAAATTTCGGTTGTAACGAACTAGCTTAGAAGAGTGTCAAGCTAGAAATGTTGTATTCTTTTCCAATAGGTTTTATATGATAATTGCTAGGTTTTATATTATAATGCCGAGTAGAGTGAAATACGTTTGTTTTTACTTTAAGTAATTGGAATTTCAAAAAACAAAAAAGTTTGTCTTTATGCGCTGAAATGCTCTGCTATATTATTAAACAGAAATACTTTAGTTCGACAGAAGAGAATACCACAAGGTCATGGAGAACAATATTTCTTTAAAACTTCGATTTGATGCATTAGATGTCGTTGTTGTCGTCGACAAAGGGGGGACAATTATTCTTGTTTTTTTCTTCAATGGAGCCATCTATGGCCAAGAATTAGACTTTTGCCACACCCATACGTCACACCCGTTTATAGGGCGGACCCATTCATGCATTCATTAATTCATCCACAGATCGTAATTTTGACCTGAACCAGTACCCCCAGAGGTATTGATGTGTTATGGGAACACGGAGGACTTAGCGACTCGACAGATTTAACGCGCAATAGTCAACATTTACTTCACGGGGAGTCTTCGGCCTGCTGGATTCAAACTCCTGTTCTTACAAACGTGAGTCCAGCGCCATGCCAACCAGGCTATCCCGGCCATGCTAACCTTAGAGTTTCGGATGCAAAGAAAACAGAAAAGAACGAAATAAAGTCGAAAACTAACAAACGTAGACTGTTACGCTAGTGTTTACCTTTAATTTTAAATACAACTTTGGAAGAGAAGCTTGGAAAATATTCAACTCGAATTTTGAGCCTATTTCTAGAACTGCTAGGATTGTGGATGAATTTTATAATTTGAAATTTAACCCCGGCTAAAGAATCATTTAGATTATTTTGTTGTCGAGTTCGAAACAAGCACAATATTATTGAAGAAGTTGGATTTGAAATTCTCGATAGGTTTCTACGTTTTCATTTGATTAGAAATTTACCCGTAGAAAATGATGGAATAGTGCACGTTTAATATCGTTTGGATGATGATAATAAATTCACAGCAGAAGGAATTACTGAATCTGGCTGGATATCTTAAAGAAATAAAGATCACAAGTTCAGTGTCTCAGATAATGCTTATAATGTTGAATCTGAACAAGGTTTTTCAAGACAGAAACAAAAAATTATACCAAAACACAGAGGAGCTGTGTTGGACCCTAAATTTTGTAATTATTGCAAGAAGAAATATAGAACATAGACCGCCTTCAAAGAAGCAAGAAAATGCAAGCTTTCATCAAAAAATAAACAACCTACAATAAAACAGGATATATTTTATAGCTAAGCACCGATTGAAAATACATTTAAGGCGCGCCGGCCAGGTGGCCGAGCGGTTAGCGTGCCTGACTGCGAAGCCATAGGCTGCGGGTTCGAATCCTGCTCTGGGCATGGATGTTTCTCTCTCTCTCTCTTTGTGCTGTCCTCTGTTGTGTGTATGATGAGTGAATGTGGCCCACCCTATAAACGGGTTTGTGGCAGTGTGGCGTGGGCAATGTTGCTCGCCTCCGTGACTTTGGTTCACAGGTGCCCACTGGGTAACGCGAAATGAGCAACAATTCTAGCATAGTATAGGCAAAGATTCAAATTCAGTGCCTGCCATTGAAAAAAAAAACATTTAAGGCGTGTTGACACGATCTAGTACTTAGATCAAAGTAGGCGCGCGCATACAAATTACATCATTAAAGTAAATAAAACAAAAGCGGGAAACGCGAAATTGCAGAGAAAATGCTAAGAGGAAAAAACAGTTACACACTGTAGTTGAGAGTATAATATATCAAATGAATGATCTCGGCTCTGTAATTTTAAAATTCATTTTAATTTTAAAATTATTTAATGAAGCTTAAAAAATAAAATCATATTTAAGAATATACAAAGTCTTCAATTATTTAGTAAAAATAATACTTAAATAATACTTAATGTATAATATACAGTGTGTTTTGCAAAGACCGCTCTAAATATGTATTTTCAAAATACTTTTCAAAAATGCGAACAAAAAATGTGCACATTAATATTAGTATTTAGGTATGGAAAAAACAAATACAATAATTGAATTCTGACAAACTACAGTTAAAAAAGGCAGATGTAATAAACATTAAAACAAGTTTAATTGAATGATGAAAATTGGAGGTGTTTTTAATAATCGTTTATTCAAGTCCTGTTTGTTTTTTTCCTCGATCAAATTTGTCTTGTATATTTCCACTACCTTTCTTTTTGCACTGTGATTTGTCCAATTTCATAGTGATTTTGATTTTTTCCCCTTTGCTAAATATTAAATTGCAACGCCCAATGTGTAAGCTTTTTCATTTTTTTTTTTTTTCATTTCATCTCAAAAAACATATTAAGAGTAATCCTCACGAACCACCCTGTGTATATCCTTAATCCCATTTTGGAAATCGAATTCCATTATTGCCAAGATAAATTAAAATTTTAATTTATGCATTTTGTAAATATTGTTTTAATAGTAATGAGAAATAAAATACTAATTGAAGAAGTATGGTTTGCTCAAATCTCTCTCTTTTTTTTTGTCCCGCAGTGGACTGATCGTTAAGACACGGTTCCCAGCAGATCACCGAAGTCAAGCATCACTAGCTGCGGTCAGTGTGCGGGTGGGTGATCACTTGGATCAGTCTGCGTAGGGACCGAGGGTGTGCGGTATGGGTCCTCGTTAAACTGTACTACCGTAAAGTGCTCGACTTCGCGCGCAGGTCGTCGGGCTACCGAAGCGGGGGTGCCATCCCCTCCGCAGAGGATCAAAATTGTGATGTGTCTTCGGATCATCCTCCGGGATGTTTCCCAGACCGCCGCCAATAGCCCATTGTGCAGCTCTAGTGCGACGTAAATTAACAACAAACAAACAAAACTCTCTTTTTTCTTTCTTTTTAATATTTAAAGCAATAATTTACTTTGTGTATTTTGAGCATGGCTTAAATTTGTTTATTATTTTTTTCTAAATGATAGCTAATATGTAGACGTTTTAGTTTTAAGCGAGTAGTATAGACAATTATGAAACCCTGCTATTACTTTTAAACAATTAATTCCACTAAAATATCTTTGGAAATTAATGAGTTTTTTTTTTTATTTGATGTTGTTGTTGTTACTTTACGTCGCACTAGAGCTGCACAATGGGCTATTGGCGACGGTCTGGGAAACATCCCGGAGGATGATCCGAAGACATGCCATCACAATTTTGATCCTCTGCGGAAGGGATGGCACCCCCGCTTCGGTAGCCCGACGACCTGCGCGCGAAGTCGAGCACTTTACGGTAGCACAGTGTAACGAGGACCAATACCGCACACCCTCGGTCCCTACGCAGACTGATCCAAGTGGTCACCCACCCGCACACTGACCGTAGCCAGTGATGCTTGACTTCGGTGATCTGCTGGGAACCGTGTCTTAACGATCAGTCCACTGCGGGACTTTTTTTTTTTTTTTTTTTTTTTTTTGAAATGATTGTTAGAATCTAGAGTAAATTATTCGGGGAAGTTGTTGGTTATTAACAGAAAGTTTCGAACTATTTTTTTAAAGACGCTGATTGTTTAGTAAACGTTAATCGCTTCTTCTATAGAAATCACAAAGAAAGTATAAGGACACAATAACGTAACAGCATAAAAAAAGTTGAATTAATTATAAAAAAAATTTATTAAAACCCTTAGTATGTGTCTTTTTTTATCTTAATACTTTTAAATAATGTATAGATAACGTTGAAGATAGTTGACGACTCTCACTCAAATCATAGTATGCATGTGACCATTATTATTGTATTTTCTCCATTCGCTGCTATATCATACAGATGAAACGTAAGTTAAATAAACAGTTGCATTTTAATTGTTTTGATACAATAAGAAGGTATTAAATGTTCTCTATTATATAAAAAACTGTATTAACACTTTTACTGTCATCAATATTCTTCTCACCACAGAAATTTCCTAGACACACAGGCTCTTTCTATGAGTAAAAGAAATGTTAATTATTCTTTTATAAATCAAATCACTATTAAAAAAATAACAATAGCATTTTAAACCATATTTTTACCTATACATAAAGCTCTATTTGCAGGGACCGATCAATACAATTCGGTCCCAAGGCCCACCAAATTTTCTAGGCCCCTTACAAGACATTTTTGAAATTAAATTACTGAAGAGTAGTCCTAAAAATAAAAAAATTATCTATTGAACTGCATGATTCAAGAGAGACATTCTAAGAAATTTTGAAAGCAGAATTTATCTTTAAAAAATCAGAAAGCAGAATTTTGAAGATTATTTTTTTAAGAAAAAGTTTATGTATCTATAAATTAAAGCAAAATATAAAACAAAACAATGATATATCAAAATAAAAATGGTTAGGTAACCACAAACAATTGAAATCAACGATTTTTGCTAAAAGTCACTGATTACCTGAATTATTTTTTTATTGTAAGCTATAATTATTTTTTAATTAGTACTTAAACCAACACAAAGCTAGCCAACCTTTACTAATTTTTGAGGCCCTTTAAAAATTGTGGGACCTAGGCCCATGCCTATTGGGCCTAGGCTATAATCAGGCCCTGTCTATTTGTTGAAAATGAAGATGTAGTTGACGATGAAATGATGATTTGTTGTAATTCAATGTAATGCTGTAATTCAATGTGCCAATGACGATGAAGTGATTTGTAATTCAATAACGTTCTTACCAATAAAACTAAGAACTGGCGCTAATATGTTGCAAAAAAATGGATTTCAGTGGCGCCGACAAATAAATTTATTAAATAGTACATTTTTCAATAAATTTAGAATAAAGGTGGTCCCGATGAGAGGTTTCAGTGCGCAAAACTTAAAGAAATCAATATTTTTCTTCATGTAAAAGTCTATAAATAGTCTAGAAATAACTCCAATAAACCCTGTAGAAATCAAATGGCGACAGCCTTATTTTAAAGTTATTAAAAGAATATTTGTTTCTAGACATATCGTTTATTGAAACTTTCTATCAAGTTGACTAAAAATTTTTAGCTAATTCCATTGAAGGCCTATTTCTTTAAATTATTGAAAAGAGCTTTTTCTTATTTTAACTATTTCAATTTATAATTTAAAACCCGCTAGTTCGATGGATTACTGGCGGAGCCAGATTTAAGACAGGTGGCGATGAGAGATGTTAGAGAATAATGATGAAACAATTTTTGTATATATGCGTATACTTTATTTTAAAACAAGAATAAAAAATTTATGTAATAATTATTATTCAATTGCTTATTACTGTTAACAATTATATAAAATATTTTTTATCCTTCAATTCCACAATAATTGTGACTAAAATACGCTCAACAGACTGTTGTTTTTGAAAAAAAAAAGCATGAAATAAAGCACACTCTTCTCAAATACGCCATTTTTACATCAAATTGTACCTCAGTATGGTTTTCATATAGATAATGTTTTTGGATATACCATAATAGAACAACACAATATACAAAAATGCACGGAATAATGCGAAAGCCAAGTGGCTTCATGGTCTGTCCCAGAATTTTTTTTTTTTTCTTTTTTTTTTTTTTTTTGAAGTTTTACAAAATTATTTTTATTAATATTTAGAATAATATAAAAGCAAAAATAATTTATAATGCTAACAATAACTACGCTTTGTACAAACAAGCCTCTTAAGAAACATTATGACTCTGACAACTTTAATGAAATCACGATTTTTAGCGATTAATATACTATTGTTATAACTGTTTTGAGTTTGTAACAGCTATTCACGACTGCTAAGTTTTGCCAATTTTGCTCCTTTAAGTTAATTACGAAAATAGCGTAAAATCTCACTATTAAGAAAGCCACAGTTTTGAGAAAATGAAAAGAGTTTGCGATTTAATTTTTCAAAATTTAAAAAGTCACTTCAACGCTGAATATTTGTCTCATAAATAAAAGAAAATTATTTTTTATTTTAAAAGATTTTCATCTATCTTAAAAAAACTCGTCGGCGATTTCATAAAAAGTTTAATACTTTTTAAAAAATATTTATGGTATTTGTCCGTTTTTAAACACAGACAAAACTGCTTAAGGATAGCATATATACTTAAAAATTAAAACCCCTCTTAGAATTAAAGTTTAAATTCGAATAAAATATATATTAGGTGGCCCAGAAAGTAACGTCGTTCCGGTGCATTTGATATTTGTTTTGAAAATTGTATTTCTAATCAATAATGTATTCACCTTCGTTAGCAACAATCTTTCAATGCCGGATCGAAAATGAATCGAAATGGGTAAAAAAAAATGAATTGGTTTTTAAGACTAACGAATGTTTAATGCGCCGAAACGACATTACTTTCCGATCCCCCTAATATTTAAATTCGAATTTCGAATCTGTGGTTTTCGAAGGCGAAAAAAACTTCTTTAAACACCCTTAATGTTTTTTTACCAACCAGTGTTCATTCATTTATTTAAGTTGGAAGGAATGAACAATAAAAAAAAAAACAATTTTGTTCTGTCAACGATACATTCTCATCTTGTTAAAGAGGGGTCGGGAATTCTCGCAGCATCGTTTATTTTTAAAACAAACGACTGGTTATGATTAAAGTTAAAACATGTGAAAAGAACTTTCTGTTTCAGAGTGTTATTAGGTGATTAATCAAACGAAACACATGGAAGGTGAAAAACGCGAGGTCTCTAAAGAATTTCGACTTACTTCCGCTAATGGCAACTTCCGCAATTAACGCTAGTTTCCTTATTAATAAGTAAAGAAGATTCCATTTTAACAACTTGTTAACAGTAGCGTAGCCATTAACAAACACTTTAAAAAAGAGTGACGGCAAAAAAAAACAGCAATTTATTCGTTATTCCTTAATCAAATAATCTAACCATTAAATTATCTAACCAATCGAAATTTTTTTTCAGTTTTATAAAAGTTAAATAATTAAAACTTAAATATACATAGTTTAAAACATGTAAAACATAGTAAGGAGTATATGTTCTGATATGGAAGAGAGTACATGTTTTGATACAGTAAAATTGTTAGAAAAACAAACGTTTTGTAAGACAATTACAGCGGATTGGATTGGATTGGATTGAATGTAGGGTTTAGTGGCACAAAGTCCAAAAGAGGACATGCTGCGCCAAACAATACGGTAAAAACAGTTCATAAGACATGATGCGTGCAACACTTAGTTATTCGTATAATTATAACTGATAAAATTGTATAAGTTGATGAATAAAATCAGGTAAAAGGCATGAATAAAATCAGATAAAAGTGTGAATATCAAATAAAATACATGAAGTAAGTAAAGTGAATAAAATTGCAAATGTATTAAAACATTTATATACAGTTAAAAATACCAAGAGCACGTAAATACGCAAAAATGTTTGGATGATGAATATTATCTAACAAATCTTGCATGCATAAAATAGAACTTCCAAAATACGTTAACCGATACTGGTTAAAACATGGGCATGTTATTAAAATATGATGAATTGTGAGAGGAACGTTACAACCATGGCATTGAGGAGCGGGTTCTCCTAGCAACAAATGGAGGTGTGTCAACCGGGTATGACCAATTCGAAGACGGGTTAGTTTCACATCTGCTCTACGCAATCGAAGTACTGGGAAATGGTCCAAATCAGATTTGATGCTGTGGAGTTTATTAAAAACTTTGAGGTCCCATTGTTCTTGCCATAATGATTTTACAATTTTCCGAACATGTAGTTTCATGTCAGAGAAGGGTACGGACAATGTTAAAACAGATGTGGCAGATCGTGCAGCTGAGTCAGCTAGTTCATTACCTGGAATACCAACATGACTTGGTACCCAGCAAAATAAAATTTCAAATCCCTTCTTCTGAAGAGTAGTTAACAAATGAATAATGAAACATAAAATTGGATGAGTATCACAGTGAAACTTTTCTAATTGGCTCAAAACGCTCATACTATCGGAATATATACAATACTTCCGAGTAGAGCGTGTAGAAATTAGTCGTAATGCTAATAAAATAGCAACAGCTTCAGCAGTGAAAACGGAGCATATATCAGGAATTCGGTAGCTGTTTGTGACGTCAGCAATGATGACACCACAGCCAACATATCCAGGAGATTTTGAGCCATCAGTATATATCGGAACATAATGAGAAAACTGATGACGATGAGAACGGAAAAGTTGTTGAAATATGGTTGGTGATACAAGAGATTTCTTAGACACCTCAAATAGAGAATAAAAATGATATGGTGAAACAGTCCATGGTGAGATAAGTACGTGGTCAACTGATTGTGATGGTGAATCTAAAATAGCAAATGTTTGAATGTGCGATCGCATGCGAGCTATAAAAGGACGTACATAAGAAGGTCGAGCATCATATAGGCGCATTAAACTTATTGGAGTAGCCTCATGCTGTAAGGGGTGTGAGGCTGAAGACATGATACGGTAGTAGTGCGTCAATGACAATTGCATTCTACGTAGATCCAGTGGCAGTTCATCACAAACAGCATACAAGCTTTCCACGGGTGAAGTGCGAAATGCACCGCTACAAATGCGTAATGCAGTGTGATGCACCGTATCAAGGCGTTTTAATTGCGAAGCAGAAGCAGTACCATAAACTGTGCATGCATAGTCAATGCGCGACAGTATAAGTGCTTGGTAAATTCGCAATAGCGCGGTGCGGTCAGCACCCCAAAACGTGTTGGAAAGCACCCGTAACATATTTAAGGATCTTTCGCATCTTTTCCGCAATTGTTTTATGTGAGGCAGAAAAGTAAGCTTATGATCAAAAACAACTCCAAGAAATTTTGTTTCAATTACGATGGGTATAGCAATGTTATGAATATGAATAACAGGATCATTGTGAAGCCGACGTTGCCGACAGAAATGTACACATGAGCTTTTGGAAGGTGATAGGGTATGACCATTCTCATGACACCATTTTACTATTTTATTGACAGCAAGTTGTAACTGACGTTCGATTACTCTCATGTCAGATCCTGAGCATGAGACGTTGAGGTCGTCAACATAAAGTGATCCAAAAACTGTAGGAGGTAGAATGTTTAAAATGGAAGAAACATGAACTATAAAAAGTATAACACTCAGAACACAACCTTGTGGAACACCTTCAGATTGGATGTAGAGATCAGAAAGTGTATGACCCAGTTTGACATGAAAATATCTCTGACTCAAAAAGTTTTTGATAAAAATTGGTAGGTGACCACGGAGGCCTATATCAAACAATGCCTTCAGAATGCCGTATCTCCATGTCCGATCGTACGCCTTCTCAATATCAAAGAAGATAGAGATAAAATGGTTACGTCGGACAAGAGCATTACGAATACGTGATTCTAAAGCAACAATGTTATCCATAGTCGACCTGCCCTTTCGAAAACCACTTTGATAGTCGGGGATAAGTTTTTTCTTCTCCAGAAAGTAAACCAAGCGAGAGTTGACCATACGTTCGAATACCTTGCTGAAGCAGCTAGTCAGCGCTATCGGGCGGTAGTTAATTGGTTCCGTCGGATCCTTACCTGGCTTTAAAATTGGTATTACAAGAGCCAGCCGCCAACTAGATGGGTATATCTGCTCCGTCCATAATCTGTTAAAAAGTAACAGGATATTCTGCAAAGATGCAGAAGTCAAATGGCGAAGCATGTGATATGATACACCATCAAGGCCGGGGCTCGTATTGGGTGCTTTTGACAACGCTCGCTGCAATTCATGAAACGTGAATTTACAATTATATTGAAACTGCCGTCGAGTCGTAAACTGCAGCGTCTGGGCTTCAACTCTATGCTTGTGAGCTTGAAAAGCTGAGCTGTAACTGTCAATGCTAGATACGGCAGCGAATGTTTCACCCAAGATGTTACTCACATCTACAGGGTCAGAGTGCGTGATACCGTTTATATCAAATACCGGAAGATGGAATTCACGGTAGATACCATTCGCTTTCTTGACCCTCGACCAGACTTGTCTGGGAGATGTTGTAGATGTGATGGATGAAACATAGCGTGACCAAGATTCTCTCTGGCTTTGGCGCCGAATCCTGCGTGCAATCGCTTTAGCTCGTTTAAAATTTACAAGATGGTCCGTTGTAGGATACCGACGGAAGATGTTCCATAGCCTCTGTTTCTCTTTGTGAGCTGCGGAGCATTCAGCAGTCCACCATGGCTTGCGATGCCGGGGACGAGAAGTTGATGTTTTTGGTATGCTACTTTGTGCAGCATTGATGATCACAGAAGTCACCGTTTCAACAGCAGCTTCAAGATTTTCATCTGATATCATATCTTCTGTAATGTCAGCAAGCTGTGCGAAAAGTCTCCAATCAGCACGATGGTAAATAAATGTAGAGGGTCTTGTAGTGGTAGAAGCAGTAGATGTATATGAAACAATGATTGGGAAATGATCGCTATTATGAAGATCATTATCAACCGAAAATTCTGAAAAGGGTAAAAGCGCAGGTGAACATAAAGCAAGATCAATGCAATGAAAAGTTCGCGTTGGTTCATGAAAGTGAGTGTCTTCACCTTGATTCAGTAGACATAGATTATGGTCATGGATGAGCATTTCAACTTGATGCCCTCTAGTATTTGTGTCGGAACTACCCCATAGTTCATTGTGACCATTAAAGTCCCCAAGCAAAATGAAAGGTGTAGGCAGCTGATGAATTAATGAGTTTAAATCATGTTGTGAAACTAAAGCATGTGGAGGTATATAAATTGAACAGACTGTAATCGTAATGTTTATATGAATCTTAACTGCAATAGCCTGTAATGACGTTGACAATGAAAGACGAATTGATGGAAAACTTGTTGATGTTAAAATCGCGACACCACCATTAGGTCTACTACCGGCGTCATGGTCGTTTCGGTAACATGCATAATTATGAACATTAAAATTATCAGAGGATGTTAAATGAGTTTCTTGGATTGAAAAACATGATGGCTGATATTTAAAAATTATATCTCTGATGTCTGAGATTTTATTTCGCACACTGCGACAATTCCAAGAGATAATGGAACTTGCCATTATCTTTTGGATTTAAATTTTGATTTAGACGTGACATCCATCGGTGGGTCGTCGAAAACCGATTCGTCATCCGATGGATGTAGTGTTATTTCTGTGTCCATCTTCTGCAAGATATCTGAAGTGGACTTTTTAGCGATTTGTATGAATTTTGGGTCTTTATTCTTTTTAGGAATACCTGGTTTTAGGCTAGGTGGCAACTTTATATTCGGACGCTGCTTTAAAGCAGGACGAGGCTTTTCTGGGGATGTCATTCGAGATGTTTTTGGAGGTGGAGATTTGGATACAGATCTGTGAGAAGTAGATGGTCCGGTAAAATTAAATTTTGGATTTTGTTTAGTTTGTTGTGGGGTAGATGATATTGAGGACTCTGTCTGCGTACTTACTGTGCGATATGAAGTTTTAGCTGCTGCTGAGTAGGACAAACCCGGACGGGGAGTGCGGGCCGTAACTATTCTGCGGGCTTCGTTGAATGTTAAGTTTTGTAATACTTTAATTGACTGGATTTCCTTTTCTTGTGACCATTTCGGACAACTTCTGGCGTAAGCTGCGTGATCACCCTTGCAGTTGACGCAAAGAGGTGGCAGCTCGCAAGAAGTGTCTTCATGCTCTGTACTAGAGCAACGGGCACACACCGGTCGACCTCGGCAAGATGTTTTTGAATGCCCAAACCTTTGACATTGGTAACAACGTAAAGGATTTGGGATATAAGGCCGAACCGGGCAGTTAATCCAAGCCATTTTAATTTCAGTCGGTAATTTAGCAGACGCAAAAGTGAGGATAAGGTGCTTCGTAGGGATGAGTTTACCATCCCTGCGAATCTTAATCCTTCTAACAGATGTAACGTTTTGAGATTGAAGGTTATCTAATATCATGTCTTCTGTGTCATTTATAAATTCTGTTTCTGATATGACGCCACGAGAGGTGTTTAAAGATCTATGAGGTGTTACTGTTATATTAAATGAACACATGGTGGTGCATGTTGACAGAATAGTTGCCTGTTTTGCAGAGGAGACTTCAACTAAGAGGTCACCAGAGCGTAGCTTTTTTACTGAGGCAACTTCTCCCAGAATGGAAAGAAGCGCCTTATGTATCAGAAATGGAGATACGTGGGTAAATGAGGTATTAGGTACGTTTGGGTTTGTCAGATTCATCAAAAAGTAACGAGCGTATTCACATGGTGCTAAGAATGTTCCGCTGTTTTTGCATTGGTGTGCGGAACTCAACACCGTACTATCTTCAGCCATAGAAAATAAAAACAGTTCTACTACCAGCGGCATCACCCACCACGGAGTCCTACAAAGGGGATGCAAGTAATATAATTCGTTACCTGACACCGATGCTAACCAATAGCTATACGTCCGCGAGTCACCCCTGAAGCAGCCTCCACCCTTAACGAGGTGCCTAGTAAGTGACCCCGGACTTGACCCTAGTCAACAGTTGACGGTCGTGACTAGCCGGTTGATGCATACAGGCCAATATGCACCTCCCGTTTACCTGAAGCAAGGGCCAAAGCAGTGTATTGGGGTACCAGGATGCCCCTCAACTGCCAGGATCCCCTTTTCCAGGGACACGGGTCTCCACGCACGGCGAACACGTGGGTGGTCTCTTCCCATCTGGGTCCGATACAACAGGGTGGTAATCGAACACAAATAAAAAGCCCTTACCAGTGAATTCGGCAACCACGACAAGGGGGAAGAGAAAGGAGAAAGTAGGAGAAAAGGGAGAAGAAACGGAAGGGAGGACAGATCACTAGGGTACCCCGGGGCGTGACTCCCTGTATTTACCTAAAGAAGGTAAACCCCCTCAGGGGGACAATTACAGCGGAGAATCCAAATTAATTGAACTAAATTTAGAAACTAGGGCAGAATCGGTTATACGGCACCAAACGACATAATTATCCAGTCTTCTCAAATACAATACATGTTCTGCTAAAAGGAGACAACCCTCTGAAAATTGAACTAAAATTTAAGATGTTTTAGAAGTTGTGGTTTACGCTGCAGTTAAGTTCAATTAAGATGTTTACGTTGCAAAATTTGGAAGTTAAAGAAAGTTATATAATTCAGAAAAAAAAATAGAATATATAGTCATGATTCGAATTTTAATTTTTTTAGTCTGAACAAGCCAGAGGTATTTCAAATACGGATAAGCACTATCGTAAACACAATAAGGATTTTATTTTGGATAGTAATTCCGCCGAGCTCTGTACACATTTAAAAACTAAATAAGCTACATTGTAAACAAAACAAAAATTGCTGGTGTAGGGAGCTAGTGTATTTTCCCTGTAAATCCAATATTACTTATAAAAATTTATGAAAGGGAAATATATATATATATATATATATATATATATATATATATATATATATATATATATATATATATATATATATATATATATATATATATATATATATATATATATATATATATGAGAGTAAAGAACCACTCTATTGTTCGAATCTGGGGTTCAGGTCCATTGTTCGAACCTATACAGAGTCGCCACGCAATGAGGATGGTTTTAAAATCAAATCAAATATGTTAGAAAACCGGCCTTGTTGAGAAGAAAGCTGCCAGGGTCCTCTATTGACAATAACTACTTACTACTTGTCCCGCATAATTAACTGCCGAAGTTAAAGATTACTGAAAAGTAATTTTACAGTAATGTTGACCTCAGACCTTTCCTGAATTTTTTACAGTAAGCTTTATGAATCGTCTATTTTGGATAACATTCTTCTGCTGGCAACTCAGGTATAGACACCGATTCACTTTATAAGTTTCCTGGATTTTTAGCAGGTGTGCATTTCAATTTAAATATTTCGAAAGTATTCTTTTGTCGATAGCTCAGATTTGGGAGCACAAAAATATAAATAAAAAAAAAAGTACTAGAAACAGCAAATAGATTTGTTAAAATTTTCAGGAACTATAACGGTACTAAACAGAAAAGTCACAACGATTTAGATTCACCTCAAAAGTTTTCCGGATTTTTTTAAGGTGCGCATTTCAATTTAAATATTTCGAAAGTATTCGCTAGTTGATAGCTCAATTTTGGGCAAAAAAAATTATATATTATTAAAGAACATGAGCCGTGATGGCTCGAGGGATAGAGCGTTTGCCTTCCAATGAGGCGAACCGGGTTCGAATCCCGGCGATGGCTGGTCGATACGAATCCGCATCTGGCTTGCACCGACAACAGTGCTGACGTAAAATATCCTCAGTTGTAGACGGATCATGGGTTAGAGCCCCTTTTCCATCAGGCTAACCGTGGGAGGTTCTTGTGGTCTTCTGCTCCATATTACGCAAATGCGGGTTAGTTCCACCAAAAAAAAAATCCTCCACGAAGGCAAATTTCTCTCAATACTTGATCCAGGAGTTCCCTTGTCTCCTGGATTGAGTTCAAAATTACAAAGCTACGGCGTTGAACATTAGTAGTAGTAAGCCCAAAAACTTGGGTCAGCTGGTCAACGACGGTTATAAATAAATATAAATAAAATAAAGAACACGCTAGAGAGCGTAAACAATATATCGTTTAAAATTTTCAGGAACTAAAACGAAACCAAATCGAGACGCAACCAAATTTTCACTATTTACTATTAAGCCGGAAGTTAACAAGCACCAAATGTATTCATCTTGTAATAATTTGTACAATAGCATGTTTCCGAGTGTGCAACTTTAAATTTTAATTATCTCCATCTAGGACAAAGCTTTTTGAAATTAGAGCATTAGAAGAACAGATTTATAATGAGATAATGACTTACGAGTGTGACACAGGCTAAAATGTTTCGTGCAACAATCGTTTGAAAACTATTTAAAAAGGCTTTGCAAACTAATTATCATAATCTCGTATCTACGATAAATACAGGCAATTGCATTGGAGATGGTATATATTTGAAATTTTATTAGTAATGTATAACTTTCACATAAAATGAATTTTTGAATGGAATAACTATGCCATATCGAAAATTACAGCAGAACCGTGGTTGTCGATTTAATTAATTAAAAAAAAAATCGATTTTCATCTATTTAACACTAAACATACCAACACTTAATATAAAGGGGAGAGTCGGGTAGCCCCGCTCACTTAAGGAGTATTGCTTATATTTCTGTATAATATTGAGTAATAATCAATATTTTTGTATGTTTCTATTGTTTGACCACATAATTAAATAATGCAAAGAGAATAAACCAAAAAAAGAATAGTTTAACTTAAAAAAATAGAAATTTAAAAAAACATGTTTTTCAACTCTTTTCAAAATGCGTCGGGTAGCCCCGCCCAGTTACAAAAATTATGTTTTTTGGCTGTTTTTTCAGGAGTAAATGAAAGTGACCAATGTATTGACAATAGATAAACCTCATTTATCATTTTTATCAAAAAATTATTTTATTTATTACATATTTATGTACTTTTAGTGAATTCTATCACTTAATAATCATTTAATAACAACAATATTTGCTGTTAAAAATGCATATAACATTCAAATTTGAAGCAATAAAATAATAATCTTTGCAACCGTACATTTATCAACGAAATAAAATTGGGCGGTGATACCTGACATTCATGTGAGCGGGGCTACCCGAAATTCATTTTTTTTGTAAATTTGTAATTACTCGAACAATTTTTCAAAAATAAACTTCTTTCTTCGTGCAAATTAAACCTAAGACTACATACTTTAATGCTGTATGTATAGAAAAAATTATTTTATAAGTATTAAAATGAAGTTTAAACGAAACATTCAACCAATTTTTCTTAACTTCATGAATACTGTATTCAACATATTTTCAAAACTATTGTTTACCATGTTAACAGCTGCATAAATGCTTGAAACTTTGAAAATAATCTCTTTTTAATATAACAATTAATGTCCGATGGCACATTGACTTGAGAAAATATTCTATACATATAAAATTGACGTTGGGCGGGGGTACCAGCTGGGCGGAGCTACCCGACTCTTATCTACCTATTTCTACCATAGCCGGTCAAATGATCGGACTTTGTTTCTTGATTGAATGTATGAAATGTGGATATTAGGAAGGGGAAAAAAAACTTCATTATAATCAAACAAAATTGTATATTGCCAATTTTTATGTATTGCAAACACAAAGAATAAAAAAAATTATTTCCATTTTACATTATTTTCCACAAACATATTTCTTCTACTTATTATTATTTCTATTATTCTTATAATTGTAAGAATTAAAATTGTCACTTTTTCTTACACAAAAATGCTAATTTAAAATTTTAGGTACTTTCTTAAAAATTTGAATTCACAGTTATTCTGATTGAACTAACTGCGCAACAGTTTTAGCAGAAATGAGCAACTAATCGAATGCAATACGTTGAACAAGCATTACATCGTAATTTATGATCCAATAACCTTATAAAGCAATAAATTGTTCTCCCGGTCAAATGAACTGTTGTGATAGAAATAGGCATACGGCAAGTAGGACTGGGCTATAAATCGATGTATCGAGACATATCGATTTAACGCATATATCGGCAAGACGATACAGCGACTTTCATTCAAGGCGATGCATCAGAAATCTGATTTAAGCCGTCGAGTAAAGGCAACGAGCGCAAAACGATATAGCGATATAAGACGCGCAAGGATATAAGATAACGATATAGCGATATAAGACTCTTCTCTTACGTTCCGATGTCGACTCGCGCTGTGGAAGACGATGTTCGTTTCGTTATGTTGAAATGGCCTTGATAGATGAGCTGTAGAATCAGAGTTTTGAGAACACATATCGTTATATCGGATGTTCCTTTTCGCACCTTATAGCTTTATTTTCTTTGTCGCGACTTTTCTTGTAGATTATTTCAGTGGGACTAACTTCGTGATCGCCGATGTTACTTTGTTCTGAAGGCAATCTATTATTGAAAAGAATATATAAAAAAGAGTTTCTTCATTAATTAGATAAGTTTTTTTTTAAAAAAAAACTTCTTTTTATTTTATGTGAAAATTATCGGCAATCTAATTTAAGTGCCCATAAAGAATTGAATTTGTTAGGTTATTTTTTTACTTTCTTTTAATTCATTAAAAACTTTTTGGATGATACTTCTAATAATTTAATGAGTTTTTATTACTGATTTTAAATTTATAAATCTTGTTGATCTTATTTTTAGAAATAAAGTTAAAACAAAATTTATTTTTGTCATTTGGATTTGGACATAAGTCAATCAACTTTGTTTATACAAACAAATTTGAAAGGTTTGCGTATTTTATTCATTTTTTAAAATCATTTAGCACTTCGTTTTATTAGAGAGTATAATAATTTTTTTTAAAAAATATTCTTTTCACATTATTTGTTAATTAGCTAAATATATTATCGAACATCACAATTTTTTTAGTTTTAAGAAATTAAATCTTACTTTGTTTATCGTTCATAATTCGGTCATTATTTAATTTAATTTAATTATTTATCTGAAATGATAAGGTCCCGCAGTGAACTGATCGTTAAGACACGGTTCCCTGCAAATCACCGAAGTCAAGCATCACTGGCTGCGGTCAGTGTGCGGGTGAGTGACCACTTAGATCAGTCTGCGTAGGGACCAAGGGTGTGCAGTATTGGTCCTCGTTAAACTGTTCTACCGTAAAGTGCTCGACTTCGCGTGCAGGTCGTCGAGCTACAGTGTTAGAAATTTCTCGGAAAAGATGGTTAAATAACAATTTATTTCATTGTTATTTCACCATATTCAAACAAAACAGTCAAATCACCATAAATAATATGGTAATCAAACTGTTAACTGTGAAAAAAATCGTTTATTGACTGCTTTCACATAATATGGTCAAACAACCAGAATTTTATCGTACCAACTAAGCCAACCTACACTGTTAGAAATTTCTGAGAAAAATAGTTATAGAAAAATAGTTTCCAAAACAGTAGAATAAACGAAAAAAATATGGCATTCAAACAGTTAACATTGAGAAAAACCGTCGATTGATCATTTTAACCAAATACGTTAAAACAACAGTAAATTTATTCGCGCCATCTAGGTCTTTCGCCATAGAGAAGCGTTAGAAGCTCAAAACTCATGCGATAATGGAAATATAAATATTATTCCATATCGTGTGAGCTTTGATGGGATGCATGGGATCTCCATCACCATCTAGGAAGACTAAGATATAAAAAGTAAGTATTTCATCATCAATCATTTCATGTTATTATGTATTGTATTTAAGTTTGAATCCCTCGTAAAAATTTAATTTTGAGTACATGTGTTCTTATGCAGTGATAAGTAATTTTTTTCTGAAGAAAAACGATAGTTACTTTTTGTAGTCAGCAACTTATTTGTTTTAATCGTTATATTATTACTAAAAAACTTAAAATGTAAATCGCTAATGCTGTAATATTTTCATAATGTGCTTAATTTAACGCCATTGCACTTTAATATTCTACTAGCAACGAACTTTGATTTTCGAATGAAAGCACAATTCTTAATTAAATATATTATTACTATTGAAGTTTATTCATTGCATAAGAAATATTATTCGTGAAAGTCTAATACAGTGTTTCCCAACCTTTTTTGTACCATGCCCCACCTAAGCCTTTCTAAAATTCTTATGCCCCCCCCCCCCCTATGTAACATATACATAATTTTTAATATAAGAAAATCGAATTGTTCATTTAAGAAACTTAGGAAATTGTTAGCGAAACAAAATAAGTAAATTTTCAGAACATATAATGAAAAATTCAAACTCGAAATAATTTTAATAAAGATTTTTCTATAATAATTTAATATTTTAATTTAGTGAGATTCTTGCCCTTTATGCTTGCTGCACATAGATTTTATCTTAGGTTCCAATTTGGTTAGCTTCAGTCTCAAGTCTCCCCATTGTGTTATATCCAGACGATTTCTTTTTTTTTTTACCAATGAAATCATTTACAGCACTAAATCCACATTCAGCTAAATATGAAGATGGAATCGGTAACAATAGTTTTCTTGCACATTTGATTGAATTTGGGTATTTGTTTTTTGTTTCCTCACGAAGCCATGACATCACTCAAGTTCTTGATATATCAGACAAATCCACTAACATGGACTGCAACATCCATGTTGGAAAATAAATTTGTTTTAAATCAGAATATCTTTCTCTTAAGTCAGCCGATAGAATTTTCAGATGATAGACAATAACAAGTAAAGCGGTATCATTTACTTCACATTTTTGGAGCCAATGAAACTGTTCAAGTTTTTGTTGTTAATATATTTCTGGCATAACTCAATAAGGGTAATGAAGCCAAATATCTTCGTTTTTGCATCAACAAGAATTTTATTGGTTCCTTGAAGTTTCTTATTTCATATATTCGGTTTTTCAAAGATATTGGCTAAATAACTCACAAATGCTTTACCATCGACTGTAAACAGATACTTCATTTCAGGTTTGTCGCCTTAAAAATCCTTAAGTCACATAATATTTATTGACTGCAATTATTTAAGAATTTATTATTGTATTTTTGTGGTATATTTGTAAGTCGTATTTTTTTCTGATTCTTATTTTGTTATCCTAAATTTGGTAGTTTGAAATTCATTTGGCACATTGGTGATAGTGGCAGCACAGATCCTTGTATGGACTTATTCCCTAAATTATTTTAAGAAGTCTTTTTTACCTCAATATATATCATTAACATTTGACCTTGTGATAAATTAAAAGTTTTGATTAGTTCTGTTCTATACTAAATATTAAAATGAACTTGATGACATTCTGGTTACTTTTGATAGTATGAACCAACTCAAAAACTCATTGCTTTAATAAATTTATCGAGAAAAAAAATTGACTGGTAATAATTAATATTAAATGTTTATCTGATTGAAACAGCAAAAGAGGTTAATGCTACCTTGGTTGATAGTTTGCGAATTAACCGTAAAATAAAGTTCAGAATATTATAAAGTCTTCTTAATGATTCCAATTTATTAAAATAGTAGTAAAAGGCATATTTTTTATGAAAAAATTGACAGTGTGACAACTAGCTAGCGAATTGCCATTTGTTATGTTTAGTGCCTTAAAGTAGGTGGTGACTGTTAATTTTGCACAATACTGTACAATATTGACAAAATTATACTGGAAATTGTAAAAAGTGTTCTCTTCTAAACAAAATAATAATTAAAAATAGTAGGTTTTGAATTTAAAAATAGTTTTTTTTTTCTTTTATGTTGAAATTGCTTTTCTTGCACTTTAGTGGAGCAAATTATACTTCAGTTATATTTTATTTTATATCCGTTGTTGAACAGCCAACCCAATTTTTGGGTTTATGACAACAAATGTTCAACTCCGTAGCCTTGTAATTTTGAACCAATCCAGAAGACAAGAAAACTCCTGGATCAGTACTCCCAGAAGTATTGATTTGTTATAAAATCATAAGGGACTTGGAGACTCGACAGATTTAATGTTCATCAGTCACCATTTACTACACATGGAGTCTTCGGCTGGCATGGATCGAACCCACGAACTCTTGGACATGTGCCCTGGGCCCTATCGACCAAGCTATCCCAACCTTTTATTTCAGTTATAGTTAGTCTGGTACATCCATTATGTACAAAAAATGTCTGTATTTATTTATTGTGTTTTTTTTTCAGGCCGACTACTAAACCTAAACATACCTAAATATTGAAAAAAGAGTCAAATTAAAAAAAATTTCTAGTTCTTATTTGTTTTTGTAAAATGTAGTAGTGTATTTAGTAATTTTACACAATTAATTCCTTTTTAAAATTCTCATATTCATGATTTAGTCTTTATTTTCTAGCTTTTATCCTATTAATTGCTGTTACAACATATCTAGTGTGTTCATTTTTATTACTTAAATTCACTTTAAGTTATTTTAATGTATTGAGGCAAGGTGCTATATATTTTTACAGTTTGCAAAAGTGAAATGTAGGCTAAATTGAAAATGTGATGAATAATAATTTAAAAGCAAAATTTATAATGTATCATTGCAATATATGTAATTATGTAAGTTACTCATCTAGAGTGTACTATCTCCACATGTCAACTCATAGACATGAGTTCCGTGTTAAGTTTAAGTGTAACTCGATAGTTGCAAATAAATTAATTTGCTGTTTTACTATTAATAAGTTTATTTAAATATAAATGTATTTCAAACTTATTAAGTATGTACTTAGTGTAGGTACATCTAAATAGTTAATTTTCTTTCAGGTCTTCAAACCACTTCATCTGCAATCGCTACTAAAGCATCCATGTCTTAGGTAATTGTGTGATCCACAAACATAGAGTTTCAATTTGCCAGTGACTAAAAATGTCAATATATTTTTAGTTCAATTTTAGCTATTGTTTAAAAAGAGAAAAATGATTAAAAGAATTAAAAGAATTCATCTGGGATATTTCTCTCCCTATTTAAACTTGTATATTGAATTTCATGAGAATAAATGTTGTAAGATATTTTTATTAATAATTGAGAAAATTAATTAGAATTTTATAAAATTTCTCACTGCTGGGAGATGTATCTCCACACGTTTGAAATAATCTATATCTAATTTTTGTTGTCTTAGCATTTGAATGTTTTCAGAAATGTTTAAATTTAAAATTTTGTGAAAATTATAAATTAATTTATAAGATAATGTATTTTTTTATTCTCATATCACTTATTATTATTATTATATTTTTAATTTTAGGGACATCAATGTTGAAGTGTGAGGAACTATGGATGGCATACCCGTGAACACCAAAATTAAAGATGCAGTAGCTGTAGCAACTTGGTTTGCGTCTTATTACATATTAGAGGTACTAAAAATTTTATTGATTTTTCTTGTATTTTTCTTCTTCTCCCCCTCCCCCTCCCCTAAGCTCTAAAGTTCTTGAGCAAAAAAAAAGTTTTAGCAAATCGTTAGAATGCCACAAGACCTATAAACATGACTTTTTATACCATTCTTCTAATTGTTGCACAAAAATTTACCTGATGTGTGTTTCAATATATTATTCATTAAAACCAATTATATTTTAAATAAACCTATGATTGGAACAATATCTTATCAGGATTGCTGTTTATGATTAAAATTTAATTATTAATTCAAATAGTTCTAACTAATTACAAATGAATCTCAATTCAGTTAAGGGATGTTCCATCAGTTATTTTGTGCTTTTTATCATAATGTAAACAACTTAAACTAACTGGGGTCTGTTTAGAAGAAATTTGGGTCCGTTAACAGACCCTTCACAAAATATCTTTTCATAAAAACGGACCCTTCACAAAATAATTTATCTTTTAATCGGACCCTTCACAAATTTGTTTATCTTCATTATTGTTTTGCTAATCGAATAAAACCTTCCCGGGGGGGGGGAGAAAGACAGATGTAAACAAACTAAGTTTTGTCTTCGGCAGACGCTTCTTCCTTTATTCGTCCGAAATAAATATTCTGCGTTCAGCAGTAAAAGCTAAATACGAAATATTTGTATGTTGCCCCTCTCATTTAGTTGCAGCAATTGCTGTTTATTTTTGAAAATTTAATTTTTCTTATTTATTATAATCTTACAGTGTTAAGCATAATCTTGTATGTCTTTACAATTTAAAAACTCTTTGAAAAAGTTTTTTTGCAATAACAGACCCTATTTGCACAAATTCACAAAAGCGGACCCTGGTTGAAAGAATGTGACTTAACGTTTATTTTATATTCACAAATTACGAGTAATTTTTCACAATTTTACAAAAACGGACCTTTCACAAAATGTCTGGACAGACCCCTGATTAAAGATTAGAAGCTCTGATTTAACTCACGATTATTTTTTTTTTACTGAAATCAAATATTATGATAAATAAGTTTAATTATGAGAAATTTTAAATATTTTGTTGTACAAATTAACAGTAGATTCTGCTTGGGTGTGCCTTCGCCTTTTTTTAATTTTTATGATGCTCTACTCTTAATAGATTAAATTAATTTAAAAATGTTTGCAGATTAAGTCTGTTAAACAAATGTCTGTGACTTTCCAGTATTCTATAATTGTTTGCTTTCTCATGTGAAAATGTCATATCTAAAATGTTAGAAATAACTGAAAGTTACAATTCCTATGTTAGTAAAATATTTTAAACAAAATGAGGCTGTCACTAAAACAGTAGTGTTGTATTATGTTTTAAGAGCTTAAAAAGCTTCTGAATATATGCTATGCATCAATTTTATTTATTGAGTGTTCATACTGATTGATTATAGATTCTTTTTGCTACAGATAACACATATTTACGCATTTTTTTAATCTAGTTCCGAGGTAATAAAATAAATTTGTTCATTAACTTTTGCATCAAGTTGCATTTGGCTTGGTCAACCTTTCTGTGCTGAGTTTATTAACAACTAACTGGTTTCTCTAATAATTAACAGTCTATAACTAATAATAAACTTGTCAATTTGTATAAATGTTTATGGTAATTTCTAATTTGCCTTTCAGTTGCTTTTGTTGATAGCCATTTTTTTAGCTTTTTGCTTTTATTTTCTTACATATGTGTATGTTGAGCGTTTCTAAATAAAAGGATTCTCCATGAAAACTTGGTATATTAAAATAGTATTGAAAATATTTTTGACTTCGTGGAGTATTTTTTTTTTTTTTTTTTCATTTTCCACAATATGAGATTTGAGTTATGGTGTGGCAAGGTTTTCTATTTTGGCTAAATTTGTTTCTTAAAAATCAGTATTTGGAATACTGATATCAGTAATGTTTGTCTTGCAAAATTTTCAATAGAAAAAGTCAGTTTGCTATTATATTGAATTTTATCATTAATTATAGTTGTTTCTGGAGCCCAAGAAAATTGATGTACATAAAATTATTTTTTACTAATTTTAACATATTTTTCAGGTGCTTTGTTAGAATAAATCCAGTGTCTGGCTCCAAAGTAGAAAGGGAAAAGATTGTTTATCAGAAATTCACCCTAAGACTTTAAGCTTTCTATCTTTGACAGTTGGGTGAAAGATTGTTGACATTAATAAATTCATCAATTTTTTATTCTTTCCTTCATTCACAGGGTGCGTAACATTTTAAAAAAGTGTTTAAAGGTGTTTATTTTGCTTATATGAAATGATCTGTAGAAATTAATAAAGTCATTTTTGTTATTTGTTATTGTTTTCTTTTCATTAACTGCAATTTATCAACATGTTTATGAAGTTTTAATAAAAAACTTTATTTTACTTAAAAAGTTGAAACAGTTGATGTTAGAATTACCTAGTTTAGTTTTTAGAATAACGTAACTTTCAAAAATTGTGGTATTAATTGTTCTAATTATCATTTATTTTCTGTTTTCGTATACATTAAATGATATATCTTGAAGTTCAGTATCTAACCTGTTGAAAATTTCCTTCTTACTGGCCTTATGCCAAACGAGCAATAAGGACCCTGTTGTTGTATAGTTCCTATTCAGGTAGACAAGCAATGTTAAGAAAATGGTCACCCGACAGGCCTTAGGTTACCATTAAATTTATTAAGTTTCTCCGCCAGTGTAATTTTATAGCTGCGAACTATTTTTATATTTCTTAGAAAAATTTAAACTATTTCAGCATTTAATCTGTTTCCTGAAATCTTGGTCACTAATATTATAGAGTTAACAATTTACTAAATAGTTTTAATAAGCTGTTTGCATCTTCTGATCGTAATTCAATGCTTTAGTCTCATAAATTTATAAACGGCTTAATGTTAATTTTTTTTACCTGTATTAGTTCCAATTTGAAAATAAATCGTAAAGATTCCATACATATTCAGTGACATTCCATATGAAACAATTATTCTATTTTATTGTTATAAATGATAATTATCTCTTTAGCCCGAGATGTTGTAAATAGTTTCTAAACCATAGACTTTTATATTTACTGTTATTGAACAATACTAAACTATACGGTAATAAAGCAACTAAATTCTTTAGACCTGGTTAATTAACTGTATTAGGTGTATACAGTAGTACAACCGTTTAGTTTTGTTAACATTGTATTTTAACCGTGTTTGTTGTAAACAGTATTAAAACCGTAAAGGTAAATAACTTTTCTCAACCGTTAACTTTACGGTTAATCGGATGGACAGACTGCTACCGTTTCTTTTACCGTAATTTTGGAAAGAAATTTCTAACAGTGTACCGAAGCGGGGGTGCCATCCCATCTGCAGAGGATCAAAATTGTGATGGCATGTCTTCGGATCATCCTCAGGAATGTTTCCTAGACCGTCGCCAATAGCCCATTGTGCTGCTCTAGTGTGACGTGAATGAACTATAATAGAACTATAATAACTGAAATGATAATAATTAAAAATAGTGTTTTAAAAGCTTTTTTTTTTTCTAAAATTTATTTAGCACTTTGTTTTAAACATACAAATAATTTTTAACGTTTCATTTAGAAATTGAACATTACGATCGAACTTAATAATTATGTAATTATTTACGCATAATAGTACAAGAAAATATTAATTTGTAAAAAAGCTTTAAAAAAATTTTTAACACTTTGTTTTACGCGTATTATGAATTTCTAGACAAACATTTCAATAAATATTTTAAGTAAGATTAGTACATTGTAGTCAATTTATTTAATATCTTTCTTAAGCAAAACATATATATCTTCAAATTTATAAATTGATTTAAATCAATCTGAGTATGAAGTTTTGATAGAAATCTGACTTTCTGTGCCTTACAAGTAAATGAAACTCAAAAATACTATATCGCGATGCAAAACTGACGATGCATCACGATATATAATTTCTAATATAGCCCAGTCCTAACGGCAAGTATTATTCGAAACAAACAAAATACAAAAAACAAATAATAACAAAATATTAACTGTACATAATTGTTAGAAAAAGTCATGAAGTCAAATGTGCAAAAACGATAAGAGCATTTTCGATGCAAAAGTTCTTAAACTGTCATTTGACCGGTTATGGTATGTTTAGTGTTAAATCAATTTTTTTAATATATAAAATTTATAAGTAATACAACATACTAATAAACCTTTGTTTATAACAAAAACGATAAGAGCATTTTCGATGCAAAAGTTCTTAAACTGTCATTTGACCGGTTATGGTATGTTTAGTGTTAAATCAATTTTTTTAATATATAAAATTTATAAGTAATACAACATACTAATAAACCTTTGTTTATAACAAAAACGATAAGAGCATTTTCGATGCAAAAGTTCTTAAACTGTCATTTGACCGGTTATGGTATGTTTAGTGTTAAATCAATTTTTTTAATATATAAAATTTATAAGTAATACAACATACTAATAAACCTTTGTTTATAACAAAAACGATAAGAGCATTTTCGATGCAAAAGTTCTTAAACTGTCATTTGACCGGTTATGGTATGTTTAGTGTTAAATCAATTTTTTTAATATATAAAATTTATAAGTAATACAACATACTAATAAACCTTTGTTTATAACAAAAACGATAAGAGCATTTTCGATGCAAAAGTTCTTAAACTGTCATTTGACCGGTTATGGTATGTTTAGTGTTAAATCAATTTTTTTTTAATATATAAAATTTATAAGTAATACAACATACTAATAAACCTTTGTTTATAACAAAAACGATAAGAGCATTTTCGATGCAAAAGTTCTTAAACTGTCATTTGACCGGTTATGGTATGTTTAGTGTTAAATCAATTTTTTTAATATATAAAATTTATAAGTAATACAACATACTAATAAACCTTTGTTTATAACAAAAACGATAAGAGCATTTTCGATGCAAAAGTTCTTAAACTGTCATTTGACCGGTTATGGTATGTTTAGTGTTAAATCAATTTTTTTTTAATATATAAAATTTATAAGTAATACAACATACTAATAAACCTTTGTTTATAACAAAAACGATAAGAGCATTTTCGATGCAAAAGTTCTTAAACTGTCATTTGACCGGTTATGGTATGTTTAGTGTTAAATCAATTTTTTTAATATATAAAATTTATAAGTAATACAACATACTAATAAACCTTTGTTTATAACAAAAACGATAAGAGCATTTTCGATGCAAAAGTTCTTAAACTGTCATTTGACCGGTTATGGTATGTTTAGTGTTAAATCAATTTTTTTTTAATATATAAAATTTATAAGTAATACAACATACTAATAAACCTTTGTTTATAACAAAAACGATAAGAGCATTTTCGATGCAAAAGTTCTTAAACTGTCATTTGACCGGTTATGGTATGTTTAGTGTTATATCAATTTTTTTAATATATAAAATTTATAAGTAATACAACATACTAATAAACCTTTGTTTATAACAAAAACGATAAGAGCATTTTCGATGCAAAAGTTCTTAAACTGTCATTTGACCGGTTATGGTATGTTTAGTGTTAAATCAATTTTTTTAATATATAAAATTTATAAGTAATACAACATACTAATAAACCTTTGTTTATAACAAAAACGATAAGAGCATTTTCGATGCAAAAGTTCTTAAACTGTCATTTGACCGGTTATGGTATGTTTAGTGTTAAATCAATTTTTTTTAATATATAAAATTTATAAGTAATACAACATACTAATAAACCTTTGTTTATAACAAAAACGATAAGAGCATTTTCGATGCAAAAGTTCTTAAACTGTCATTTGACCGGTTATGGTATGTTTAGTGTTAAATCAATTTTTTTAATATATAAAATTTATAAGTAATACAACATACTAATAAACCTTTGTTTATAACAAAAACGATAAGAGCATTTTCGATGCAAAAGTTCTTAAACTGTCATTTGACCGGTTATGGTATGTTTAGTGTTAAATCAATTTTTTTTAATATATAAAATTTATAAGTAATACAACATACTAATAAACCTTTGTTTATAACAAAAACGATAAGAGCATTTTCGATGCAAAAGTTCTTAAACTGTCATTTGACCGGTTATGGTATGTTTAGTGTTAAATCAATTTTTTTAATATATAAAATTTATAAGTAATACAACATACTAATAAACCTTTGTTTATAACAAAAACGATAAGAGCATTTTCGATGCAAAAGTTCTTAAACTGTCATTTGACCGGTTATGGTATGTTTAGTGTTAAATCAATTTTTTTTAATATATAAAATTTATAAGTAATACAACATACTAATAAACCTTTGTTTATAACAAAAACGATAAGAGCATTTTCGATGCAAAAGTTCTTAAACTGTCATTTGACCGGTTATGGTATGTTTAGTGTTAAATCAATTTTTTTAATATATAAAATTTATAAGTAATACAACATACTAATAAACCTTTGTTTATAACAAAAACGATAAGAGCATTTTCGATGCAAAAGTTCTTAAACTGTCATTTGACCGGTTATGGTATGTTTAGTGTTAAATCAATTTTTTTAATATATAAAATTTATAAGTAATACAACATACTAATAAACCTTTGTTTATAACAAAAACGATAAGAGCATTTTCGATGCAAAAGTTCTTAAACTGTCATTTGACCGGTTATGGTATGTTTAGTGTTAAATCAATTTTTTTTAATATATAAAATTTATAAGTAATACAACATACTAATAAACCTTTGTTTATAACAAAAACGATAAGAGCATTTTCGATGCAAAAGTTCTTAAACTGTCATTTGACCGGTTATGGTATGTTTAGTGTTAAATCAATTTTTTTTTAATATATAAAATTTATAAGTAATACAACATACTAATAAACCTTTGTTTATAACAAAAACGATAAGAGCATTTTCGATGCAAAAGTTCTTAAACTGTCATTTGACCGGTTATGGTATGTTTAGTGTTAAATCAATTTTTTTAATATATAAAATTTATAAGTAATACAACATACTAATAAACCTTTGTTTATAACAAAAACGATAAGAGCATTTTCGATGCAAAAGTTCTTAAACTGTCATTTGACCGGTTATGGTATGTTTAGTGTTAAATCAATTTTTTTTAATATATAAAATTTATAAGTAATACAACATACTAATAAACCTTTGTTTATAACAAAAACGATAAGAGCATTTTCGATGCAAAAGTTCTTAAACTGTCATTTGACCGGTTATGGTATGTTTAGTGTTAAATCAATTTTTTTAATATATAAAATTTATAAGTAATACAACATACTAATAAACCTTTGTTTATAACAAAAACGATAAGAGCATTTTCGATGCAAAAGTTCTTAAACTGTCATTTGACCGGTTATGGTATGTTTAGTGTTAAATCAATTTTTTTAATATATAAAATTTATAAGTAATACAACATACTAATAAACCTTTGTTTATAACAAAAACGATAAGAGCATTTTCGATGCAAAAGTTCTTAAACTGTCATTTGACCGGTTATGGTATGTTTAGTGTTAAATCAATTTTTTTTAATATATAAAATTTATAAGTAATACAACATACTAATAAACCTTTGTTTATAACAAAAACGATAAGAGCATTTTCGATGCAAAAGTTCTTAAACTGTCATTTGACCGGTTATGGTATGTTTAGTGTTAAATCAATTTTTTTAATATATAAAATTTATAAGTAATACAACATACTAATAAACCTTTGTTTATAACAAAAACGATAAGAGCATTTTCGATGCAAAAGTTCTTAAACTGTCATTTGACCGGTTATGGTATGTTTAGTGTTAAATCAATTTTTTTAATATATAAAATTTATAAGTAATACAACATACTAATAAACCTTTGTTTATAACAAAAACGATAAGAGCATTTTCGATGCAAAAGTTCTTAAACTGTCATTTGACCGGTTATGGTATGTTTAGTGTTAAATCAATTTTTTTAATATATAAAATTTATAAGTAATACAACATACTAATAAACCTTTGTTTATAACAAAAACGATAAGAGCATTTTCGATGCAAAAGTTCTTAAACTGTCATTTGACCGGTTATGGTATGTTTAGTGTTAAATCAATTTTTTTTAATATATAAAATTTATAAGTAATACAACATACTAATAAACCTTTGTTTATAACAAAAACGATAAGAGCATTTTCGATGCAAAAGTTCTTAAACTGTCATTTGACCGGTTATGGTATGATTAGTGTTAAATCAATTTTTTTTAATATATAAAATTTATAAGTAATACAACATACTAATAAACCTTTGTTTATAACAAAAACGATAAGAGCATTTTCGATGCAAAAGTTCTTAAACTGTCATTTGACCGGTTATGGTATGTTTAGTGTTAAATCAATTTTTTTTAATATATAAAATTTATAAGTAATACAACATACTAATAAACCTTTGTTTATAACAAAAACGATAAGAGCATTTTCGATGCAAAAGTTCTTAAACTGTCATTTGACCGGTTATGGTATGTTTAGTGTTAAATCAATTTTTTTTAATATATAAAATTTATAAGTAATACAACATACTAATAAACTTTGTTTATAACAAAAACGATAAGAGCATTTTCGATGCAAAAGTTCTTAAACTGTCATTTGACCGGTTATGGTATGTTTAGTGTTAAATCAATTTTTTTAATATATAAAATTTATAAGTAATACAACATACTAATAAACCTTTGTTTATAACAAAAACGATAAGAGCATTTTCGATGCAAAAGTTCTTAAACTGTCATTTGACCGGTTATGGTATGTTTAGTGTTAAATCAATTTTTTTAATATATAAAATTTATAAGTAATACAACATACTAATAAACCTTTGTTTATAACAAAAACGATAAGAGCATTTTCGATGCAAAAGTTCTTAAACTGTCATTTGACCGGTTATGGTATGTTTAGTGTTAAATCAATTTTTTTTAATATATAAAATTTATAAGTAATACAACATACTAATAAACCTTTGTTTATAACAAAAACGATAAGAGCATTTTCGATGCAAAAGTTCTTAAACTGTCATTTGACCGGTTATGGTATGTTTAGTGTTAAATCAATTTTTTTAATATATAAAATTTATAAGTAATACAACATACTAATAAACCTTTGTTTATAACAAAAACGATAAGAGCATTTTCGATGCAAAAGTTCTTAAACTGTCATTTGACCGGTTATGGTATGTTTAGTGTTAAATCAATTTTTTTAATATATAAAATTTATAAGTAATACAACATACTAATAAACCTTTGTTTATAACAAAAACGATAAGAGCATTTTCGATGCAAAAGTTCTTAAACTGTCATTTGACCGGTTATGGTATGTTTAGTGTTAAATCAATTTTTTTAATATATAAAATTTATAAGTAATACAACATACTAATAAACCTTTGTTTATAACAAAAACGATAAGAGCATTTTCGATGCAAAAGTTCTTAAACTGTCATTTGACCGGTTATGGTATGTTTAGTGTTAAATCAATTTTTTTAATATATAAAATTTATAAGTAATACAACATACTAATAAACCTTTGTTTATAACAAAAACGATAAGAGCATTTTCGATGCAAAAGTTCTTAAACTGTCATTTGACCGGTTATGGTATGTTTAGTGTTAAATCAATTTTTTTTTAATATATAAAATTTATAAGTAATACAACATACTAATAAACCTTTGTTTATAACAAAAATATGTATACCTAATCATAGACAACTTAACACAAGCAGGGAGAGTCGGGTAGCACCGCACACTAAATTACCAGCTGCATAAATACTTGAAAATAATATTTTTTTAATATAACAATTAATGTCTTGAAAAAATATTCTATACATATGAAATTGACAGTGGGCCCGAGAGACTCCCCTACTTGTAAAATATATCAGCAACTTTGTTACTAAAAATAGGGAAAAGCTACTTTTTTTTTAATTTAAATTAGTATTTTTTTCTTAGTATAATTTCATCTCTAATATTTTATTTATTAAAAATAATGCTGTCAAGTCATAACAAAATTTTAAAGTTTTTTCAAAGCCACCGAAAGTATATTGTACAACAAAATTTTCTAAAATTGTCATTCATATTTCTGTACGCACAAAATAACAATTAATACCCACCTAATTTAATTTTTAATAGTGTATTAACATTATCAGTATGCGAGGAAAATAGAAAAAAGTACAGGGTAACAAAAAGGTAGATTTTCTGAATAAGCATATTTTTTACATATATTTTTCGTTATTAAAAACCCGAACATTAAAACATAAGTTATTGCGAAAAATTTTTTTTTTTTTTTTTTTTTTTTTTTTTTTTTTTTTGCGCACTGTGCAGTTAATTTTTTTATGTAATGATTTTCACTTATAGGCAATTTTTAAAAGTTTAGTATTAATGCGTTAAAGATTGCTTCGAGAATCTATATTTCTATAGAAAACACTTAGATTATTTTTCACAGATGCTCTGTTCTTATTTTGAAATCCCGTGTTTCATCCATAAATAAAATCAACACGTATTTCCCCGAAAAATGTAGGAATGTTCCGAGAATATTTTTATAGAAAATACTGAATTTATTTTATTTTTTCGCTAACAAAGCATTTCGCACATAACATTGCAAATGCAAACGCTTCTCGCCAAGATAAACAATTCATTAATTCAACAATGTCTAATTCTGGGTACAGCATTGTCATTTTTAGGGCGTTCTCCTACGACTAATAATATGTCCCTTCCACCCCACCCCCAGAAAAAAAAACAATAGGATTTTCCCCGGTACCACCAACGCGCTGCAAAAACATAATCAAGCAAAACGCATAATAAATAAATAATAATCATAAGATGATGTGACAAGGTTCAGGATAAGCACATTTTCTTTATGTGAGACAATACCAGAGGACATTGTTTATCCATGAAAGTGATAAAATACCAAGACTATGAAGATAGACTATTCAGAGTTATGTGAGTGTTTGAGAACACAGGATTTAATAAAATATAAGAGCTTTACCAAAAGCTTATGATTATATTTATTTACTAAACTCAACGACTGCTTTAATTTTTAATTAATATTGACTAAATATCCATTCAAATATACTTTTTTTTTTTGCATATGCTTAAGTGTCTCAAAATTACGAATATAAGATTAAATGAACGCCAAATGACGAGCAAACCAAAACAAGTCATATTAACTATAATCACGTTTTTCTTTTAAAAACTGATCTTTCGTTTTAAATATATACTTAAATACTTGAACAAACTGGTGCACTATAAAAAATTCCGGTAATAAGTAATGGCACCTTGAGTCAGCATTTCTAAAACCCATATTTACCGTATAATTTTTACAGTATTATGTATTTAATTACATTGATTCAGTAAATCTTACTGTAGAAAGTATGGAGTATCAGATTCCCCCCCCCCCCAAAAATGTTATGGTAAAAAACATCAGTCCTCAGATTGCCAGTAATTTTCACTTTAATTTTATCATGAATTTTTTTTTAGATATTTTGAAATGTGAAGTTATCTGGTGGAAATTCCAGAAACTTGGGAAATACTTTTTCTAAAAACATTATTAAGAAACAGTTTGATAGGAAAATTTCACCTTTGTAAAGACTGTGGTTTATCATTTTTTTGCCCAGTTTCGCACAATTGCTGTTATGAACACACACGTATGAACATAATGACACGTATGAACATAACCGAACAATAAATATAACCGAAGCAATACATTTTTTTCTATAAATTGCAATT